>NW_020955864.1:282758-341658 GCF_003031625.1 Empidonax traillii
CTTCCTTCCCTGGGTGGAGTCTAAGTGTAAAGAGACCAACTTCAGTATATATCCAGGATTTTTAGAAGTATTCCCAGCTAGTCATAGCAGTAGCAGTAGCTCTGACCAAGATGCTGAATATTAGGAATTACCAGACATTTCTAATGTGTAAGTGTTGACCAGTTCCACGATAAATACATTATCAATCCAATGATTCTGGTAGAGCCAGCGTTACTACATGTGCTCTGTACAGAAAACTGTCCAATGCATCATGAACACACTAGCCTTGCAATGCACACATGGATGGCATGTGGGAAGAAATTGCCACATGTGCTTTACCCAGTCAGGAGTATGTGGCTACCCCACTTGTGCAGATGGCTCTCTGCTGAAACAGCGTAACTTTGATGCTTTTTCTGGGTGAAGATATGATTATCAGAGTGGTTCAGAAAGAGATTATCGTCTGTGGTGCTTTGTGAAGTTATAGGCAACCACCAGTGGAGGCCTACATTTCATCATTTGGGTTTAATAAGGAAATGTATTTGTGTATTGAGAAAAAGTGAAGTTTTTTTCTTATTTTTGCCCATTAGGGAGAAAATACCTAACTCACTCAATTCAAGCTGAGACATTTCTCCATTCATCTGCTCTAAAGCTTTCATCATCCACCTCTGTAACCTCTTGGAGTCTTCTGGGATGAAAGAAGAGTGACCAATATTCTTCATGGTGTCTTTTGCTCTTTTTCTTCATTTGCTGCGTGTAGAGGTCTTGACTGAAGTATCAATAGACAGTTTTCTGTCATGCACCTCTGTGCTCATGTTCCATGCGCTTGAATTTTCACGTGTTCAAATTTTGAAAGAGAAGAAATCTTGCACATGTTCTAAAGATGACCAGTGGCTAAACAGAGGTTTAGCTTTAAACTCCCCCAGTAAACTACTTCCACAGCAGGATCTCTTCACAAAGGCTATTTCATCTACTGTTTTGGGTTCTGGTCGCTGTATTGACCCAGAAAAGTGCAGTTGTTTTAATGGTCCTTGGACACTTTAAATTAAAAGCAAAATATCAACAATAAAATCTGATAGCAAATATTATAGCAAATAGCTAAGAGCAAAAGCAATAGTAAATGAAAGGATCAGGTCACATAAAGGAAGTTCTTATGATGGCTTCTATTATTACAGGAGAGAGCGGCTGTAGTCTTCAGGACCTAGAAGTTCTTCTTTGCTGTTGTGTTAAACCCCAATTTTGAAGACTGATGGCTCTCATTCAAAGAATAAAATCGTGATATGGACATACAGAAGATCTAAAAGCGTTTCTCTGATAACAGATTCATATTCCAGTCTTCATTCTTTTTCTATCTGTCTAAAGATTCTTCTCTGGTGGGAGCACAGAGAGACATCTGAGGAATGGGAGCATTACTGGGTATTAATACTCAGCAGAAGGAAAAGATACATTTTGGAATGCATGGGAAGACCTTTGATATTTCTCTCTCTCCAGATGACCAGACATCCAGAGGGAATCAGCTTAGATCCAACAGTGAAACTCTTCATAACAATCTCCCTTATAAGCTTCCATTATAAGAATTGTCCGAAACTTCTCCTCTGGAGAGTCTGCTTTGCTCAGTCTAAGAATAGAAATGAGCCAGGATTGAAGAGCAGCATGGTTAAAGAGTCTTTGTAGATCTCAGAAAAGAACAGATATGATAAAGGATTTTTCACACAAGCATTCAGCTCTGGAGATGTTTGGTCCAGCCTCTGACCCTCCTTTACAGAGACCTGCAGAGGTTTGGAATGGCACTACAAGTACAATTTGTGGATGCACTGACATTTTCCAACATGGGATATTAAAAATGGAAAAAAATTAGAAACTCATATGTGGGCTGTAACTTCAAACATTTCAACGGGATAAATACACGCAGAGTCCTTAGCAATGCTATGCAATGTTTTTTTGAAATATATACTCCCTAATGTACTTGTAAGCAGGGGGAGTTCAAACAGCAATCAGCCAAAACTGAATAGGTACACTCCATCCGAATAGATTTTCCTTATAGTTGCCCTCAAAACACCGTAATTTCTCATAGTACTTGAAGCTGATTTAAGTGTTGGGTCTGTGCCAATTATCTGTTAAGCCTTCTGTCTTTATTTTATAGCTTATATGATACAACTGACCAGCTCACTGAAACATCTGTTGTACACAAAGGCAAAAAGGGCTAGAATTCTACCAATGTTTAGATGGCCACTTTGTCCCTTTTCTGCTATTGTTGTCTCTGAGTGTGGCCTCAAATGCAGAGTACACTGTTCTGAATTTTTGTTTCGTTCATTTTGTAGAGGTGGGAATTTATTGCTTGTTTAATCTAAGTTGATCTTTGTTAGCTAAGTGTACAATTAAAATTACTGTATTTGATGTAGATTTGGGTGGCTTATAGCACCAACCTCTCACTTCTGAGTGTAGAGTTAAAGTTCAGCCAGAGGTCTTGCATAACATGAGTTTTCAGGGATTTTAGAATAGTCCCCACTGGAGCGTTATCTACAACACAAACAACTATGCATCATTTGGCAATTCAGGACAAAATTTGATTAGGACACACTCTGTTCTAGCAAATTTTAACGTATTGAAGAGTGTTCTCTCTTTGCACAGCAGTTATTTCTGGCAAGACCTGAAATTGTTAGTGATGAAGAGGAGATTTGCCACACTACTAGTCTTCAAGCCTATCAAATTTGGCACTTCTCTTAACAATCTACAGCATAATATTTCACCTAAAAGATTTTATTGAAAGGTGATTGACCCTGTGCCAAGGAGATCTGAATCTCTTGCTCAGAAACAATTCTTTGGTTTTCATTATATTTTATAGGTTTTATTTAACCCAACACTGCCTAGTGCCTTCACTGCCATATTTTCTAAACATCTTATAGTGAATGGCAACATTTTACAGAACAGGGTCCCGTCCCAACAAAACTATTGCACATTTTAACAATGGGAGTCTGTCTGTGTCATAATTGTCTGGTCTAAGCAAAATCCTCCTACAGTAAATGGAGTGGCCAGGCTCTAGTGAGGGATTCCCATACCAAGTTCCAGCAAGAAAGTTCTCTTCAAGGTTGCCTGTTCACTGAGAGATTATGGGTTATAATCTTAAATGCTGGAAAGGAAAAGATATCCTCATGGTTCAAATTCATCAAGCTTAATGGCCATCTAAGTCCATCGTAAGATGCCGTTCTTCCATGAGTCAATAAGTCAATGATTCGGTTTCAGCTGCACTATCCAGAGCCTCAAATGCATAACTTTTTTAACTTTTCTGCTGTAACTCTCTTTCTTGACTTTGAACTGCTATCACCTGTAGAACAGAGAGACTGAAATTTCTTCAATATGTGTCAACAGTGGCATCTGAAAAAAAAAAAAATCTAATTTGAAAACAGTTCAAAAATCCATGATGTCAAAGAAAACACTGCAAAGAGAACATGTATTTCAAAGACATACATTCAAATCAACAAAAATTCCTTGAATTATAAAAATTCAGACAGAAAATTTTTCTTTCCAAGGGCTTACATGGGGAAAAATAGAAGTCTGTGTAACATTACACTGTGGTAATTTTATCCCAGTTTCTGGTTGCAAATGAACTTTCTGCTAAGCAGAGGTCAAGAGACTGATTTAAACAGCCCTCAATTGTGTGAGCAAAGGTGGGATCAAGAGCTTGCTTGGGTAAGTCCAGTTGTAAGAGGACAAACAGATCACTTTTAACCTCATTCACTCCCCATGTCTCTTTTCACCTCTTTTTATAAATATGAGCTATATGCCAACTTTCTAATGATATCTTGAATGGATATCTAATGATACCTTGTATGTCAAAACCCTGGGACCCATGAAGTCCTGTAGAACTGCAGTTTCTCTTCCCTGTGTCCCCGCTGCTGTAAACATGGCAGCTACAGCCTTCATCCTTCAGCAAAACATTTCCATGTTTTTTTCCAATGTAGTTGTCCCCTTTCTTTTCCTCCATCTGTTCAGTCTAAGTCCTCCACCTCTTAGGTTGCAAGCCCATTTAAATATCAACCTTCTGCTGTATGCCAGGTTATAGCATACTTTGAACCATCAGCTTTGTTTTAAGCTATTTATATATTATCTTTTATTTTAATGTGGAACCTTATCACACTGCTTCTTGTTTTAAATAGCCCATTATTCACTGGATTAGGTGAGTTTTTAATTTAATTTAGTTTTCTAATTAGAAGTAATTAATATTTATCTGTTGGTTGTTATCTGATCACTGTAATGGTGCAAATGCGTTTTATTTCATGAAGATATGGTTCTAAGTGTCTTCTTTTCTGTCTCCTCTATTTCTGTCTACATATATTATCATATTGAACATCATATTTAGATGAACTGCCTAAGAAGTTCATTTATTGGCATGTCATACCTCCCTATATGTTATTCTCAACATCTACCCATGTCTGTCAATAGACAAAACCTCCACAACCATCAGTCCTCCTTAAAGAGTAGTCCAGTTTCAGAGGAATTCAGGGGATGGTTGGATGCCTCAGAGATACAAAGTGCCTTAAACCATTGTAAATGCAGCTTTCTAAACAGAGGAGGAAGACCTTTTTCAGTGCCTTCAGGGAGAAACATATAAACTGAGATCAACCTTAGGTGTCCGTGTGTTGCCTGATCTGTCAGCCACAACACAAAGAAAATAGGCAGATGTAGGAGGGCTATTGAATGGTAGAGGATGACAGGGAGTTGAGGATGCTGAAAAAGCTATTAACGTACATACAACAGGGGAAATAAAGTTTATTTAGCTCTGCCCTCATGAAACAAATGGTTTACTGTAACTATCTCTTCTGAAGAGCTGTTACTTGCTGTTTTTGGCTCCCCTGACCATCTCCTTATTTTTTAATCTCCTCACATCTCATCTTCTCCATCTGACATCTATTTAGTTTCCCACTCATATAGTCATATAAAGTCATCTATGCTAAAACCAGATATGGCTGATGTCTTGTTTCCTTTTTTTTTTTCATATAAAAGTGATGGAGGGAAGAGGGAAATTCTAGCTTGCAACAGAACCAGACGAGTTTACCAAAGCTGCCTACCCATTCCCAGCCAGCCTGGGGACATTGTATTCAAACAATATTTCATAAAGCAAATTCCTTGACAGTTGAGGTTTTACTAGCCCACTGAAGAAATACTGCCTCCCTTCCACTGGTTTGCTTGTCTCTACCAGTACAAAATTCAATTTTACACATTGAGAAAATGGATTTTTTTTCTTTTTCCTGCAGCAGTGATACAGAGGGCATGTAACTGGCTGAAGATGCTGAGTCTTAAACAGCATCATAGTGTAAAGATTCATTACATTGAGGTGACTAACCAGTATAAGAGAGCCCTCTGAGATAACCTGTGATTCACTTTGGAGGTCAACATTGTGAAACAAGGTTTGTCTACCTTGCAACTGCAGATCTGCCATCTCAGAACTACAGTGCTTCACCAAATTAACACATAAGGAAAAATTTTTAGGAAAAATGTTGTAACATAAAGAGAAGGAAACAGAGGCAGAAGTACAGTTCAGTGTTATTTCAAGAAAGATGAGACTGGATATTGATAATTATTTGCAAAGGATACAGCAAAAACTTCATAGCAGAAACATCCACTTGAAACAGAGACTGGAAGTCAGCCAAACCCCCTAACCTACCAGCGACAAATCATGGTTGTGTTAGACATCCTCCAAATCATAGTAGAAAATAAAGAGGGGAGGGAACAGAGCAGATGTTTGGAGGTCATTAACAGGAGCTCAGTTTTCCTTGCCTGGTGGCTACCTCTAGAGATATCTGATTCCCAGAAATTTCCTTGACCTCCAAACATCTGCTCTCTTCTTCCGTTTTCTTTATATCCATACTGCAGAGAGCCTCATGCAGTCATAACCTTTTCAGTCCTCTCTTAGAAAATATTTGTATCTCATCCCCTAGATCATGAAGAAAAGTATTTAACAGGTCTGTGCCTATTATTCATGGTAAGACCTCTATGGTCATTGCAGTTGATGCTACAATGTATTACTTGGCACTTTTTTATTTCCTGTGTGCTGTGAATGTACACATAAACTGTAAAAATAAGCTAAGCTAAAATACTGAATTCTTTTGCTTTGAACACTTAGACACTTTCCTTATGTTCAATATTTTGCCATTTTACTGCCTTTTTTTAATCGTCTACCCTTTGTCAAGTCCTCGGTCTCCATGAGAACTAGACATGTCCAAGGCAACTTTATTACTGTGCAAAACATGGAGGCCAAACACATATTTCCAAGTATGATTGCTACTGCTTTTCTTCCTCTAATGGTCAAGCATATCTAAGGAAAGTCGTTGTTTACAATGGATTCTGATATTGCTCAGGAATCCATTATCTATAGCCATGTAAAATGTTTTCCCATGGGACAATGATAGCCAAAGTCATTCTTCCTTTTTGGATGAGTAGTACTTCTTTTTTTTTTTTTTTTTTTTTTTTTTTTTTTTTTTTTTTTTTTTTTTTTTTTTTTTTTTTTTTTTTTTTTCTTTTTTCTTAAATTTTCCCACACCTCCCAATTTTCATTGAAATAAAAAATAGATTACATGTGCTACAATAAGCTTCCTTCCTAATCTTCTCGCATCGCTCACCACTCATGTCTAGCAGATAGCAAGTTCCTTGTGTGATCACATATTCTAAGCATCTACTGCTCATTAATATAAGTTTCTAGAGTAAATATTTTCTCTATATTATCTAGTTTACTAGGAGTATTTTTAAATTCCTTTTTTACAGAAGTTTTGTTAATCTGTTTCTCAGAAAACTCTTGGTATCCCAGATATTTTGGAGTCATTGTTCTCTGTTCTTCTGCTCACATCCTTGCCAGGATAAGGTGGTTTTTGGATTAAGGAACTGATTTTTCACCATTACAATACATCTGCAGCTAGAGAGGGACTAGGTCCCTTTCTCATAATTTGTATTCATGGGAAAACCTTGACAGTTTAGAAGTGAAGAGGACCTTGGAGTTAAAAACTACAACCTTTGCATAGAAGCCTAGCTGAGAGACTGTTGAGAGAGCTCAACAGTCAGCAGCCTTCAGGCTATTTTGTGGTTTCTTCCTTCCTCTCTTACTGTGTTGATGTCTCAGAGGATCCTCTGTGGCTGCATTTTCTTTTATTTGCTTTTCCTTAATATTGTTTAATGGTCTTTTTTTACTATCTCAGTCCTGAAATCTCATCAACCCTCTCTCTGCCCTTTGCATCTCAGTTTCTGTCTTCATTTCTCTGGATGGCCATGCTCAGGTTCAGCTCAGCTGGGCTAAAAGTGAGGAGGAAAGCTCTTACTGAAGGAACTAGCGTGGGGTTTCAGGACTCAAGGTTTGACTCTGCACTCCACCCAGTCTTCCTGTGGGCAAGCCTTAGGGTCTAACTACCCTAATGAGGGAGAAGTGTCCACTCTTACAAGGATGAACTCATTCCTTCTGGAGGAGAAATGATGGATTGAAGTGAATCTGAACTGTTTTGAACTCTTTGGATGCTCTGGACTTGGACGGAGCAGTGTTAGTGTTAGACTCTACTTGCTAGAGAAATAATTCCTTCCTTCCAGATGGGAGCAAAGCCCATGCACCTTTATTCAGGGTCCAGCCCCACCCTCCCAAGATAGTTTACTGAGGTTTATGTGTCTTGAGCTAAATGCAACAGGCTTGACCTGGTACAGAAAGGAGACATACCCCATCTCAGTTGAAGGCCACCACATGAACATCATTTTAAGTTCAAACCTCACTGGTGGCTTCCCATCAGCTTCCAGCAGCAGTCTGATGATACAGTCCTAATTTCTGAAAAAATTAATGACTAAGGTCCCAGCTATATCAAAGACTGGGTTTTGATCCGTAAATGACTGAAAGCTGCACTCCTCTGGGACAATGGACTTTCAGACTTGCTGACAAAAGTGTACTGACATCCAGGAGCAAGGAGACAAAGTCAGCCTAATCTGAATAAGAAGCAATTTCCTATATTTAACAGTAATTAAACATGGGAGAATTTTACCACAGAAGACCACAGACTTCAGTAAGCTTAGGTATGTTTCTGAAAAAACGTGACCATCTGGCACCTCTAGCAACAAAATGAGTTGGATCTGAGTTTGCAAAGGGAAGGAGGAGGCTGGCCTGCATGAGCCTCGTGGTCTTCGCTGGTCTTGGATTCTGGGAGCTGTTGGGTTCCTCTGGTCACGCCATTCATTTATGGTCACTGTGAGAAGGAGGAGTTATCTCACAACATTCGCCTCTCTTCTTTAAGACAACAAGTTAAATAAATCTTCTATTTCTGAGCAGCAGCTAGCAAAAGACTGACTGATAGGTTACCATCTGATTGAAACCTGGGAATGCTGTGATTTTGTTTGTATTTTCCTCTGAAGAAGTGAGGGGTCTGGCCTCTTCTTGTAGTAGTTTCAGGTTTTGTCGACTGAAGTTAGCCTCAACTAGGTAACATAGGAAACTAAAATTAGAATTTAGACTCTTCCATCTGTTCCCAAAGTCACACTAAAATCTACGCTTTAATCAAGAAGTATCTGTTATACATTCAGGAAATTCCTGAAGACCCTTTGAATGAAATTTTTGATATCGAAAAACTAGAAAACAAATCATGGAAAGTGAATGAATCTACAGAAACTGTAAGCTCTTAATTTTTATATCCCTGTGGTTATACTGATATTTTAGTGGTTTAGCCGCAGTTTTTTTATCCTCACTGTGTCTCTGGACACTTCTTGCTAATTTCTCTCTCCACAACATCCCACATCTTCTCCTCTCATTCAAAGTATCCAATATTTGATTTTCTTCTCTTTATTATAGCAATTTCTATGTTGCCTCCTTTCTTACTTAAACCTCCCCTCCCCCCCCGCCCCCCCAGTCTCAAGAATTGATCTGGCTTTTTACTGGGGTGCATGCATCCCCTCCTGATTTGTTTCTAAATTAATTCTGCTTTAAAAGCTGTATAACATAGGTCTTATTCTGCATCATCTTCAGCCAGTCACTGCTTGTCATTTCAGATTGTTTTCTTCACTGTCTCATTCCCATATACACTCATCTCACTCTACTAAAGTATGAGGAAAAATCTCTCTTCAATTTCTCCACTATGTGTTCTTCTTCATATGCCTTCCATGGGATACATCAACTTCAGTAATTTCAAAATTCATTATGATTTTTTTTTATTCTGACAGCACAAGCTCAAGCCAGAGAAGCCAGTAATACTTCCCTGTGAGGGTTAGATTCTGCATTATTAATGTGCATTGCTTTACTTGCCCATTCATATTGCAACTAACTCTTCATGCCAGCATATGATCCTCTCTGGATAAACAAATAGTCCCAGAATACACAAGGGAACACAAAGCCCTCATTAAAAAAATGAAACGGTCGTGTTCAAAAGAATGAACCCAGCTAATTGGGTCCTGCAAAATTCAATTTTCTGAGCAAAGTTCTCCAGACCATTCATTTTTAAAACCACAGTACTTTGTGTTATAGAATGTCTTAAGTCTTTGAATTTTCCCTTTAGCCACCATTAGGTCATATTTCAAATTCCTGGCAGTCTTACTTAATCTTCAACAAGTTAAAAAATTATTAGGTATATTCTGAGTCTGTAACACTTTCCCTAAATATGCAATGAACATAAATCAAATATTCATCATATAATCATGATTCAAATATTTAACATTCCAGATAGGTTTTGATCAATGGTGTGATGTCCAAGTGGAGGCCAGTCATGAGTGACATTCCTCAAGGGTCAGTATTGGGACCAGCACTGTTAAACATCTTTTCAGTGATGTGGACAGAGGGATTGAACAAGTTTGTCAATTACACCAAGCCGTGTGATGTGGTTGACATGCTGGAGGGAAGGGATGTCATCCAGAGGCATCTGGACAGGGTTGACAGGTGGGTCTGTGCAAACCTCCTGAAGTTCAACAAGGGCAAGTGCAAGGTCCTACATATGGGTCAGAGCAAACCCAAGCACAAATACAGACTGGGTGGAGAATGCATTGAGAGCAACCCTGGGGAGAAGGACTTGGGGGTGTTGGTAGACATGAAGCTCAACATGAGCCAGCTATGTGCACTTGCAGACCAAAAACCCAACCAGATCCTGAGCTGCATCAGAAGAAGTGTGACCAGCAAGCTGAGGGAGATGATTCCCTTGCCTCTGCTCTTGTGAGTACTGTATCCATTTCTGGGGCCCCAGCATGAGAAGAATGTGGACTTGTTGCAGTAAGTTCAGAGAAGGGGCCACAAAGATGATCAGAGAGCTGGAGCACTTCCCCGATGAAGACAGGCTGAGAGAGTTGGAGTTGTTCAACCTGGAGAAGAAAAGGCTTCAGGGAGATGCCATAGCAACCTTGCCCTGGTTTGTAGCCACAATGCATGGGAACTCTGGGTGTCTCAGAATGCCAGGGATATGATCCCTTTTAGGTACAACTTCTCCCACTCCACCACAGCTGTATTGTGTATTATATGTATAAAAACCAGTGAAAAGCCACTGCCATCATCACTGGAACAGCATGTGGTGAAAAAAAGAAAAATATATTCATTCTCTTCATCCATCAGTTCAGATTTTTTCCCACAAAGGTGTTATTTCTATTACTTTTTCTGTGTTTAAGTACCAAGACTACCACCACAAATGAGCGAAGACACCAGCAGCCCTTGGAGAAAGGGAAAAAGGGTGGATGTACTCCAAAGGTCACATTTCCAGCAAACATACCCAGCTGAAAGTTTTTGAAACCATCTGGAATGTCTAGTTAGTGTTCATATCACTGTACAGAGGGTCACACGTGGCTTCTTCACTGTGTAAAACAGTAGAGGCACATCCAAAGTACTCAGGAATTCAAGTCACATTTCTGCCATGCCACTTAATGACTTAATTTGCATGGAGTTTCTTTCATTGAGTACAGAAGGTACTGGAGGTTTCCATCTATTTTATCTTTTCCACAAAATTCTGGATTTTTTTTTTTTTCCAGAATCCGGAAGAATGAAGATTTCTCTCTTCAGATTTTTATTCCTGGTGCTGGGCAGCTGAAACAGCTCAGCTGTGTCTACAGGCATAGATTAAAAAGACAGAGTAGGTGGGGAACCTCTGCATCAGTGGCAGCACTCAGGCTTCATGCATATAGAGCAAGACCAAAGCAGATACAGTATAACAAATACCTCTTCTTCTCTCAGCTTCATTTTCTATTTCCACATGTCCTCCATCCAGCTCTGGCCCCTTTTATTTCACACTCTTGAGGATACAGTGACATCACATGATTAGTGTGAACTTGCAGATAAGGAATGAAATGGGACTTCCATTGGCCCATTCACAGCCTCCTTTTTCGTGAGCTCTGTAATCCTGGATCCTGGAGTGGTTGCAGTGTTTGCACACTTAAAAGCTACATGAAACTGGGAAAGCTGGAAAGCTGTCAGATCACGCTATTTAGAGTATATAGTCTCTCTGGTATCTGCAAGCAGCCTTTACTGTGCTTACTTACAGGGGAGATAAGAATGTTCTTTGGTTTCCGATGTCAAGGAACTTTAGGATCCTGGCTTGTATACACAGACCTATATTAAATTATAATTTAGCCTGCTATGTATTTAAATGCATTTATATTGGCACATACATGTATAACGATATTTACACCTCTAAGTATATATTCCCTACATGTTAAATATTTGCTGAACATATATTTAATGAAAATTTATACTGAATGTTTGACAAACAAAGTTGAATTACCCAGTTTCTTCACTAGAAAGAAGAAAAAAGAAAGTCAGACAGAACAGACAACTCACCTATGAAAAAAGCTTTAATACTCGCCTTGATTTCGAGGCCAGATGGAACCATTCATGATCCTTCAGGCTGATTTCATGGGAAATGTCAACATTATATTCATAACTCTAGGTTGAACTATTGAGTATGAATGTAGCAAAGCAGGAGGAGCATTCCTTGCATTGCTGGGAGGCAGAAGATAGGTTTGTCCCAGGTGAACCATGGAGAAAAGGTAATAAAATTCCACATGATAACTGTGTTACTCAGAAAACAAGCAGAACCATGTAAGCTGGCAGAAGTTTGCTCTGTACGCGCTCCAAGATCCAAATGACCAGCATAGGAGCAGCCAGCACATCTTAAAACCATCTTTCCCTACCATTCTATGGGTTTAGCTCTCCAGAAAAGTTAAGTAGGAAATGGTAAAAGTATGTAGGAATATGATGGGGACTTTGGGAAATTCAAGCTTAATGAAATAAAGAAAAAGTCAGTGAAGAAACTGCAAAGAAGCAAAAGAACCCAAACCACAGCTTTGAAACAGTAATGGTAGATAATCTGGTTTTGTTCTGCTTGAAGAAAGTGATGATACAATGGACATGGAGGATACACTAGGTTTACACTGGAATTCTTCCTCAGTTACTGAAGTACTGAGAGGTGGACAAGAACCTTAAGGTTTAGGGGACTCCTGAGCTGCAGGAAGTGGTGGAGGCCACATGCCTATTGGGGAGCATGGGAGTGGCACGGATATAGAGAGCAGAGCAATTCTGGGCTTGCTCACTCCTGTACTAGAGGGATGTCAAGGAAGTACCTTACAGCAGGGATTTATGGCTGGAGGCCACACTACCACTCCACCTCACAGCATCCAGGTGTGGAGCCTGGCCATGGCACGTGTCCAGGAACCATCTCTGCCCACTGACATCTGGTGTGTGGTGCTGGTACCAGGCTGGGGTGAAGTTGTGACACCACCTCTCCATGCCCAAAAAATTCCTTCTGTTGGAATGAGGTTGGACAGTACTTGGCAATAAAAACCTGGGTATGTTTGCTTGCTGGATGAATATGGGAGGTAGGTGTTAACACAACCTATATGTGAGTGAAATTTGATGACCTGAGCCTACCTTCAACTGTGTACCAGGATATATAGCCAATCTACTGGAATTTCTTCTTGCATCCTCTGCAAAATTGTGTGCCTCAGCTATTCTGAAATGGCATTTTCAGTTTTTTTGGGGAGTAAGGTTGAAGGGATGAATGAACTAAAACTCTTATCAGGGTAGCACCTGTAAAATTGACATTCAATCAGACATTCAATGAGAAAAAACACAGTATCTTTGGTGCATGTAAGCAGTGCCATTTTCCAGCAAAGTGAGCAACTTCAATTTATGCCACAGATACTTTTTTCCTGCTGAGAAAACTCCTAAGTTTTATCTCTAAGTACCAACATTCTATGCCTAAATATTGCTTATGCAAAAACCATACATAGGGTAAGCAGAGGATAAATATTCCGTGTTCAGGGAATAGGAGGAGTTTATGGGGTTTTTTTAAGTAGTTCATTAAGAAAAAGTGAAGTACAAGAAGAGTATGTTAGAGAGTAGACAGGGAATTTGAAATGAGGTAAGTGAAAGACACATGATAATTTACTGCCTCATTCTGCAGAGTACCATATGATTGTCATCAGCATGTATGGATAACTTAGGCCTTGGATGCACTAATGGTGGCTTATGGTATTCCTGTCTTTGTGCTCTCTTGCCTGTTGCCTCTCTCTGCTTTCAGACTAGGCTGACAAAACGATTCTTGCAGCAACATAAGATCAGGTGAGGGGCCTGGATTTGCAAAATGCCTTCTTTTCCTTAAAAAAAAAAAAAAAAAAAAAAATTCTTAGAGCCATTTTCCTGACCTGTTTCACAGCCTTTCCCCACAAACAGCTGTCCTGGCAGAGCTGCAGGGGCACTATATTGCAGCTCGTAAAATGGGAGAAGAGCAAGGGATGGAACAAGACACAGAAATACCTCCAGCCAGTAGTGCCACTAGGGACAAGACATTGCAGGGCTGCAGCCTTAAATTCTTCTTCTAGCTTGGCTCAGACCCACAGCGGGACTCTGGTAAAGTTACTTGGCATCCCTTTACCTCAGTACCTTGATTTCTTATATTGTAAAATGGACTCACCAGTGGTTACCCAGCATGGTGAAGATCTGAGCAGCACATGAGGTATTGTCTGTGAATGTGTGTAGCATATGATATATTTCATGTGCAATAATTACACAGAAATTACACACTCTTTCAAACATACCTGCACATACTACTCCTTTCCTATGGACATTTTTTTGAAAAAGGCTTATGGCCAGAAGTGAACAGGACTATTTCTCTGGGAATATTGTTCAGTTGTTAATTTCACTACCGGAACTATGTTGCTGCATGTTCTGGCCTCCTTCCACAACTGCCTCTATTGAAAATAAAGGGGACTGATGAGCCTATGGATAATGGTAAACATATGGAATGCAGGCAGTGCTATATTAAAAGCCAGAACACATTAAAAGGTATTTTAGTTGTTGGCAGCATAAGATCAGTGTACGAAACATCATCTAAGAGAGAAATCTCATACCAAAAAGTTTTGTACTCTGACAGCATTTGGCATTTTTCTTTCACTTATCAAAAAAATAAAATAAAAAATTACTAATTCAAAGCAAGAGCCAAACTGTTAAGTCTCAAATTAGTTTGTCATAACTGCAGAAATACTGGATCTTTGGTTTTGTTTATGTTGGAAAGTGTTTTAATTTCAAACTAGGTCGCTTGATTTTTTTTTGAGTGTGCACAAGACCTTTGACTCCTCAGAGGACACAGGAGACAAATTGAGTAATGTGATGTCATTGTCTTACTGCCTTGCAGAGTTCTCATAACACTAAATATATTAGTCACTCGTCTTGCCAGTACCAAGAGGGTAGAAAAAAAAAATCCAGCAAGATGATGGTATTATGTAGATGGACAAAAATAATTGTTCCCTGTGATATATGTGACCTTCCCTCCATTATTTCCACCCTTTCTTTAAAGCCCACGAAGGCCATATTTCAGTTAGGTGATATTTCTCACCCAAACGTTAGTCTTCTCCTTGTTGTTTACATTTTATATACAAAACCATTGAAATTTTGTAAGTGGTGACACATTAACATCCATGAAGTTAAATATCTTAAAAACATGATTTTTACATTTTACCTGGACTCGAGATTGTTCTGTAACAGGTAGATATGAGAGGCTAGAAATTTGGGAAAAGCACGTGGTTAGGTGCTGCTGTGTTTTTCTCTTTAGTGAGTGGAGGAGATATAAATTAAGGCATAGTTACACTTAGCAAATACCTGTTCAGACAGTGACATGACCATCCATTTTTACAAGAAGCAGAGAAAGCTGCATTAGTTCTGTTCCTCTTTATAAAGTCTAAGTGTCAGATCCCTGATCCAGTGAAATGTAATGTTGGATTTCATACAGGCTCCATGTTCACATCAAATACTTGTCTGTTGGGTGATGACAGCATATTCTTACACAGGATGGCAATAAACATAAAAGATGCATAATTTTCCTCTCTTTAAGTTTTCATAGCTAGCATTCAGATAAATCAGTAATCTTTCATACTGACATTGAGATTACTTCATGCAGGTTTTTTGAGTGACTTTTGCTCCTGTTTTTAAAGACACCAATTTTCTTGTGCAAGAGTTATTTTCAGTCTTATCACATGTGATAAAAAATCAGTAATGAAGATTTTGGAAAGTGTGCTACGACTCATCTGCTAGTATAGAAGATATTTTTTAAAACGCAGAGATTTATCACAATGTGTGGATGAGTAAAGACTACCTTGAAGTATAATTAGCCATTTGCTAGTTCTAAAATCAATTCAATACGTCAGGATTTTTTTTTGTGGTGCCTGAGGTAAAGAAACAATGTATGCAAACTGTTGTCCATTGAATAAATTATGGTTGTAAGATCCCAGTTTCTAACAGGTTTAGCAGTTAAATAAAATTTTGGTCAACACTTTTCAAAATTTCTACCATATAAATTAGCTTGAAGCACTACTTCAGTTTTACTGAGTGACTAGAGGAATAATACCTTCAAAAAACTCTACCACTGAAAGTCTCACACGGGCTCTCTCAGTACTTAAGTGTCTGTGCTTAAGTTACAAATGACATGGTTTAACCCAGCTATGACTGCACTCAGAAGTATGTGTTGTTCAGAACAACCAATTCTTAGAGACTTAAAGCAATGAGTTGGAGATAGTGCTTTCTCCACCCAAAACTAGAAAGCAAAACAAGCCTCCCCGCCCTTATGGCTCTCATATCTGAAGCTGAAGTCATGCAGACAACATCATGTGTTTATGGGAAAGATAATGCTCATAAGTAGTTGTTCATAAAACAGATGGGATTAGATTAAAGAGGAAGGTGTCCCAGGACTAATGAACTGCCCCTCTCTTTCCTCAAATCCTAAAATCTCATTCTTTTTTAAACAATAACTGTATTCATTGTAGCTTTCTTAATCTACAAAACCCTACATATTTTATTCACTGTAATGTTAAGTCTTTCCAAAATAAAATAGAGGGTTGACAGAAGGACACTAGCATAGGGCCAATAATTTTCTGTGGTCTGTAAAGTGATTTCAGTGTGTGTGCTGAACAGTGACAGCTCTCCCAGACTCTCCAAATTTGTTAGATGTACCAGACCCTTAGCCATCTTTGTGATTGAACTCCCTCCGGTCAATCATTATCTCTCTTGTATTGGGGAACCCAGAATTGAGCCTGACACTCTAGATCTGTCTCAGAAGGGCTGAGCAGGAGGGAACGTATCACCTCCTTTGACTGCTGATAATGCTCCCCTCTGCATGGCCCACTATGTTGTTGGTCTTCCTTGACACAAGAGAACATTGCTGGCTTATGTTGCTGGTACAGTGGTGTACTCCAGGACCTCCACACCTTTTTCTGCAAAGCTACTTTCCAGCCAGTCGACCACCAGACTCTGTGGTGTGTGGGGTTGTTCTTTCCCAAGGCTGGGATTTGCATTTTCTCCAGCCTACTGAAATCCCACTGGATGGCAGCCCAAACCTCTTGTATCAATGACTCCTTATAGTTTGGTAACTTCAGCAAACTTGCTGAGAGGTTTTTCTGTCCCATCATCCAGGTCATTAATGAACAAGAAACTGTGCTGGTCCCAGTATCAACCCTGTGGTGACCTCCAACTGGACTCCATGACACTGTTCACCAGCCCCCTGAGAGCTTTCCGCCTCCCTCACTATACACTCAGGCTGCACTTCATGCCCCCTCTCAGTGAGGATATTATGAAAAACTGTGTCAAAAGCCTTTTTACAACCAAGATAAAAAACATTCATTCTCTTTCTTTATCCATCAAACTAGTCAAATCACGACAGAAGGCTGTCAGGCTGATCGGGAACGATTTGTCCATTGTATTGCAAAGTTGTTGTTTCCACCAACATTTTTTTCCTCAATATTTTGGAAATATTTTCAGTATTATTTGCTCCATCCTTTCTCTGGAATACAGGTAAGACTGGCTGGCTTCATTCCCCACATCCTCTTCTTTGTCTCTCTTGAAGACAGCAGAGACATTTACTTTTTTCCCTTCCTTGGGAATCTCTCCCATTTTCTATAATCTTTCGGAAATGATCAATGGCCTCACAATGACGTTGGCCAGCTCCCTCAGCACTCCCATATGTAATCCCTATAGGCACCATGGATGTGTGAATGTTCTATTTGATCTTCCTCTACTGAGGAGGGTCCTCTTATTCACCTGGAAATGTATCCCTTAGAACTGCCCTATGTAAAATGACAGAACATGGGCACTGGCCTTTGCATGGCAATTTAAATTTTAAGTTCTTCAATTCACTTTCAGGAAAGGAATACAAGAACGTGTGGCTATATGATATATACAATGTGCTGCAATCTAATGATTTTTATTCAGAAATATTGCTTTCAAGACTTACATCATGTTATGAAACAACTAAAAAGAGATTACAATGTCTACCTTTGTTTTGCGCATCATGAATACTTGACCAAAAGGCTCTTCTTTGCTGACCAGCATCTCCATTTGTTCTTCTCAGCTATTTATCTTGTCCTGAAATGCTTTCCAAGGAAGTTTATGCTTGTAGTCTAGACTTAAATTGCAGAGCCAACTGTGGAAAGTCAGCCTTCAACCTTACCGATTCCTTCCTGCTATTCTCTTCTCAGACATAATTCTGATGTTATTACGAGGTGTGCTTTGCTCTGGGAGATTGCAAGTAATGCTGTTCACTGGTTTCATCCTAGACCACAAGCTAATACCTCCTTGTTAATCTTCCCCTGCATGTGATTTTTTCAGTTAATACTAGCATGGTACAGGTATCAGATATCGGCCCTCCAGGATTATTGTTAGGTGTAATATGCTCGTATGCCTGACAAGGAGTAGACACCACGATCACAAAAAAAATGTTCCAGGGACATTTAGCCTAGCTTCAGGCAGTTATTTAGGCTTCCTAACTCCTACAAAAGGAGTTGCAATGTAAGTATTTCTAACCCTGATGTCCCAGTGCATCAAAGAGACAGCTTTCAAGAGTCTTGGCGCCCTTCCTGCTTGCCTGTTGCTAGATTCAAGAAGCAATGAGTATTGGTAGAGGAAATTGTTCCAGCTCATCAGCTTTGACCTACCTGTAGTGGACCACAAGGCTATGAACAGATGAATCACTAAGATTGCCAAGTAATGAAATCACTGACCTTAGAGAGAGGTTCCAGATGGCTCAGAAAGCAAATGGCCCATTTTGGATTGCCAGGAGCACATCATCCAGGTGCCCTGTTCCATATGTTGCTGGTTCCCAGCTGAATGTTAAGCCCAGTGCTTCACTCCTAATTTTTAAATCCCCATGCAGAACCAGAGTCAAAGCTATTAAAATGGCTGTTTCATTCATATTTTCTGCTTTATTAAATTGGCTGAGTGTAGAAGTGATTCATCTTCCATTTAAACATTCTCATCCCTATGCAATTCATTTAGAAAAAGGTATAGTATGAGTGAAGGGTACAGCCTCCAAGGATGAGATGGTTTGTTGGATTGATTGGATGCCAAGCCCTGAGTTCGGTGCAGCTTGAAAGCAGGGCAGGACAGCAGTCTGATTTGCAGGTCAGTGCAGTATTTGGCATCTCAGATTGTATTCCCTTTAGCATTTCCCAGATTCCTTTTCTGGAGTTGTATTTGTAGGCTGCACTTGAAGGTTTTATAATTCCATATAGCAAAACAGCAGATGTGAGTAGTCATACAGCAGCCTGTAGACCACAATCTTTGCTGAAGAGTTTTAAATATTGGTTGTCTGAACCAACTACACTAGCAATTTGGAAAAAATCAATGGTGATTCCTATGTACATTATTTAGACCATTATTTATCAGAGCTACACAGTTTTACCAGTTGATAAAAAAATGTGTCATTATGTTGAAACATACTGTAAAGGCTTCTCAGTTCGACCATTTCTGTTTTGCTATTTTTCTTAGCTTTTAACTGTGTTATACTGCATATTTCCATTGTGACAAGAGAGTGTTTTATCTTCTCATTCCAAAGGCAAAACCATGAACTACACCCCCTAATGTGTTTTGTTTGGGTGATGGGATATGGGTCACTAGCCAGCTTTTGGCTGAGGAGGTCATGGGCCAGCTTTGTTGCACAAGAATACATTGAAATTCAAAGTTATTTTACTGTGGTCTGTGGCATTTCACCACAGTAATAATGCAAAATTTGACCTTTTATGTCCTCTTTGAAAGGCATGGGGAAAGTGCTCCACTCCCTGGTTGTGAATGTAGGTAGGTTGCTTTTTGAGCTAAGAGGAGGATACATGCATGAGGTTCTTGTGGCTCAAGAGCTTTCCTCCATCTATGACAACTCCACAGTCAAGAAGATGAGCAGTACTGCGGAAAGCAGTTGCCGAAGGGA
Organism: Empidonax traillii; assembly: GCF_003031625.1. Classification (NCBI taxonomy): domain Eukaryota; kingdom Metazoa; phylum Chordata; class Aves; order Passeriformes; family Tyrannidae; genus Empidonax; species Empidonax traillii. The sequence continues at coordinate 302,411 of NW_020955864.1, forward strand.
ATTGCAGTTCATATTATGGAGGGATCTAAGCTCATGGATAAAAGCAGTGCTACTAGAGAAAAAGCCTGCCTTCCTTCCAAAGTACCAGGTAAAAAGGTCTGGCTTGGAGAGAATAAAAAAGGCTCAAATGTCCATGAGCAGCCAGACAAAAAACAGACAGCAGCTTTATACTTATGCCAGCTATTTTATTTTGGTCAGACATTTTTCTTACAAGAGGCAGCTGTGGAGATCAAGAGAAAGTTTCCTTTTGTCTTAGGAGTTCTGTCTCTCCCCAGGGAGCAAGCTCTGGCCATAGACTTAGAATGTCAAATAGACTGGCTGGGAAATACAGTGAGAGCAGGGTGAAGGCTCTCCCAAACTCCTCCTATATGACTTTGGAGAGAATACCTACAGCTTGAATCAAGGTTGGATGGAAAAATTAATTTTAACTGTGTGCATCCATCCCAGACGCATTAACAGAGGCTCAAAGCACAAGGATATTATCCTGTTGGCAGGTTCCAACCTAAATTTCAAACTCCACCTCTGTTTTCTTCAGCCATGATATGAATTTGAAGACCAGAATCCAAGACCACTTTAAAGTGGTCAATGGAGATGTATTCAAAGAATTAGATGCTAGATAGAGGGTTTAAAATTGATACAAAAAAATCACCTTTATCTTTGTCTGCAAAGGCAGAGGTTGGGTTTTAGTCTATTCCTACATTTTATTAGTTTTCATAGCCATTCTGGCCTGCCTCTACACCCATTTGCACTACTCTGATGAATGTTTTTTTCTGTTCTGTAAGCATTTATGGTCATTGATTGGCTCTTTCCTCCCACCCGTGGATGCATAAAGACATAATTAATGAGAGTTTGGTTATTAATCCTGATGATTAAAAAGCAGAGAATCATCTTGTGAGCAGTTGCATAGTAAAATGTATTTCCTTCTTTCCCATATATGAGAAGTAACTGTGGAAGTAGAAATAAAAGACAGAAAAAAAATCAGATAGGTCTACCCACTCACAAGGGAGTGTGTAGGAGGAAACATAACTATAGAAGGGCCTGGGTTTTAAAAGGCTTGCATGAAAACCTGTAATATTGTAAGCTGATATAGGTGTAGAGATAATACACAGCTATGAATTATAAATAAAATTTTTGAAACTTATTAAGTCAAGGTGAAGCAGATAATCTTCATTTTCCAAATTATCAATCTGTTCCCTTCTATGGGACATTTACTGGAAACAGATATCAGTTCTTTCTAAGAAATACCATGTAAGAAACTGCTAAAGCAGACATCATCAAGAAAAAATTTTTGGGTGATTTTTCTCTTATCCTTTGGATAGAGAATGAATGCTGTGGTTGTTTAAAAATAATCTCAAAATAAATAAGTTGTTGTATGGGAAAAGGTTCTCATGTCAATGCTTGTTTCCAGGCCAACACAAATCCACAGACATTGTTTTTACTATATAAACAAAATATCTCAGATCTAGACTCAGAACTCTCCCTTTTTATACCCATTTATTGAAAATGAAGTACAATTAGGGCAACCAGCTACTTTTGTTTCAGAGAAATTTAAGACTTGTTAACTTGGGGTCAAATCAGTAAATGACTGTTACGGCCACCACGCTTAATGTCTGAGGTTCATTCTGAATAACACAGAATATCAATTGATGTTGAAACCTTGAGTTAAGAATCTTCAGTTCATGGCTAGCTTATCTGACTAACTCAGAGGAGACCTGTCCAGACAATTCACCTTTCTGGAAAGTTGGGCCTTTACATTTTGAAAAACCAATAATTTTACAAAATGTTCATTTTTATTGCACTAACATGACATTCAGTGATGAAGTCTGAAAACTTTTATTGCAGTCTTCTACAAGGAAAACGAATATCTAAAAATTCTCTTGCCTCAGCACAACTATCTCAGTTGGACAAGATCCACTTGAATTCCACCTTCCTTCGTGTCTCCATAGCAAATAGGGCATTTTTTTTTCTCTGCCACACATTCTTCTCTGCAATTCTTTTGACTTCTTAAATGCTAGGATGGAGACAGACAGAGTTAGTAGCACATTTGAATGTCACCAGATTCAATCTGTTTCAGAACAAGCATGGGGAAAGGGGCTTTCAGAAGTGGACCCACCAGGAAGCCTGCTACTAGCACCTCTTTGCTTCTGCATTTTTGAACTGATACTAGAGCAGGAGGAGAGTGGCACTCAACATTAGACCTGTGCCAGTAAAATCTGTGTAAATCAGTAAAATCTTCACCTAACAGGATGATAAAGATGCACAGACAATTCCTCCCTAGGAAGAAAATTCAGTGTAGAATAATATCAAAGGAGTAAGGGCCAATTTAGGAAGAGGAAATAGCTTGTTGTTGTTTCCAGGTTGAATATGCCAGAAGGTCATAAATTAGTCTTGTTTGTGCTACCACTGTTGCCTATGCCACAGCCCATTAAAGCCAAGCTGGCTGCCTGGGAGTATATATGAGGACGTAAATATTGCTGGAGATGAAGATAAATTTTCTAACTCCCCATCCTTCACTTTCCCTGGCAGCAGGCAGTACCATGAGCTAATTCTCCAGAGCTCTCCTCCTACTTCTCTGTCCTAGGATTAGTCCTTTTTCTTCCCACATCTACCCCACACAATTTCATTTACTCAAATGGTCAATTCTTGCCTGGACAAACCTTTAATAATAACAGTCCAGTGACATTCACACTGCTAAAAAACCTTTAGCTGTCTTTGCACCCAAGAGTTTCAATCTGTGTCCAGCTTTCCAACAACTAAAATGTTATGAGAGAAACAGAGCTTCATCTATGACTTTTCTACAGTTTCCCACTTATCCTAGGGTCATAGAATCGTTTAGTTTGGAATAAATGTCTGGACATCATCTGGTCCAAACCCCTGCTCAAATTTTGAGGTTAGGAGCAATTACAAAGTTGTATCAGATTGCTTAGAGTCAGATCATTGAGTTCTGATTATGTTCAAGAGGCTATTGGGCAAACTTTTGCACTGTTTTAGCACTCTCAACATGAACAAATTCACCTGATATCTAGTGGGAATTCGCCATATTTAAACTTGTGCTCATTGCCTCAACATTTTGCTGTCTACTGCTGAGACAAGTCTGACTCTGCCTTCTCTCTCTCCATCAGTTGCAGATCACCTTCACCTTTTCTTCCAAAGGCTGGACACACTTGGGTCTGTCAGCTTCTCCCTGTAATGGTGCTCGTAACATCACCTCGATAAATCATTCCCCGCTGATCAAAGAGTTTTTTATGTTTTGGAGAACAAGAATCAGAAGAGCAACTGGGGAAAAGGTTTCCTTTCTATGGTGTTTGATTGCTTTTTTAAAAAAAATATATGGTTCTTATTCATTTAGAAAGGAAGAAGGAAATCAGATTTTTAAGTTGTTCTTCAAGCCAGTTTTTTTTACATAGATATGTTTTATACTATCGTTTCCCGTGGTCATTTTATGCCTTGTTACAAAACAAGTTTGTGAGCTGACCTTGTGTTAACACTTGTTTCTGGAATCCACTGAGCCTGAAGCAGAAAATGTTTCTGAGTATAATAGAAATCCCAGAAAACTCTGTAAGCACAAATTTCACAGGCATGTGCTTCACCTTAAAAAAGGAAGGACAGCTTTTGGGTAGGGTGGCATAAATCTTTCCATGTTGACTAAAAAAAAAAAAAAATTAAAAGAACAAACTATCAACAGAAACCTTGAGGATGTTAGCTGACTTTGAGATCTATAGGAAAAGTTGCTATTATTCCTAACACACAGTGTACTTTATGGGAAAATATGTTTCAAGTTTAAGAACCATCAATATCCCTTCCCCGTTCCCGTTTCTATAGTGCCTGGGTTGCAAGAATGAAAGGGTGCAAAGCTGAGAGGCACAATGGGTATATGACTCCAGACACAGAGCTGTTACCACTCATCAACCCAGCTGGGAGGAGATGGCTGAGGCAAACTGAACCAGAAGGCAGCAGCCAGGTGGCAATAGTTGGGCAAATAATGTCACGGTGTGCCTGCTCGGGGTGGAGGAAAAGGGTCTCTGACAAAGAAAAGTACTCAAGTTTCCCTTTTGCTTCCTGAGAGTGAGGAATGGAGAAACAGCCAGAATTGGCAGAATCTGAGTGAGCAGGGAAGGAACCCTGTGAAAGACACTGGCGGTAGCCCCAGGGCCAGCAGTGGGACTGATGATGGAAAATTATTTCAGTTGTATGGATGGGGCAGTACCTGCCTCTGCTGTAAAGGGGAGTGATAAATTCAGGAAAGGAATACTGTGAATGGGAACATACATCATATAAATACACACAGAGTGTGTGTATGGGGTTTTTTTATCTTCTGTCGTGTCAGAGCCAAATGTTGCTGCAACATCCAGTGCGCCCAATACTGGGAACTGCAGCTGCTTTTAATGCACAGCTTCTGCCAGTAGAGACTGGATCCCAATCAGAACCAATGTGTGGAGTGCTGTGCATTAGATTGGCTTTGGCCGCAGTCAAGCAGTATTAAGTCCACTTACATCACACCTATTAATTTGCAAACCAGGAGTAAGCTGGTCCAATAAGTGCTCCAAGCACTCTGAAAGATCTCCTGGAGGGTGCTTTACGTTTACACACAAGGGGTACTCTAACTGAACCTTTTTAGGGGTTTATGTAACCAATTTATATCAGTTTAACTTCAGTTCCTTTGCTCTTCTCTTTGCAAGTAAGTTGAGTGTAGTATAAGGAGACCAGAATCTCCCACAGTGTAAATTATGGGTGGGTGCAGCTGGCACTGTCTTCATCTCAGTTTTTAATATAGCTTCTTCAGTTAGCTATGGAAACAGTGTTTTTCCTAAGCTTGTCTGGCGAGCCTTACATCCTGGTCCCTCTCCACTTGCAGATGCTGCTAAAGTTTCCAGGCTCAGAAAAGTTTGAAAGCATGTCTGTCCTGGAGGAAATCTTGCATCTCCTTGGGGCTGCTTTTCAAAGGCTTTCACCACAGCAGGAAGGAAAACCTTACATGTGAAAATAAAGCCAATTTCTTTTATTTTGAACATCAAAATGAATTAAGCACTGTACTCTGTAGGTGTCCACAAGCTCACAGAAATATTTATTTCCCATGAAAATGTAGTGGAATTAAAAAGCCAAATAAACCCACAGAAGAAACCTATCCTTCACCTCTATCAATTGCAAGCTTTAAAAGCTGCAAAATAGAGCAGGGCCTTTTCAGGGTTCACACTGAGAAGTTGTTGAAAAGTGTAACCAAGCGTGACTAATGACTACTGGGATATTTGCATGGAATCTGCTTACAAGCATCAAGAATGTGAAACCAGATCTTTTGAGGAGAAACATAAGCAACACAGACAGAAGTTAAAAGGTTCGTGTGGTGGAGCACAATCACAGTAACACAACCACTGCCCGGTCGTATGGGACAGCTTATTCAGTTGCATCCAGTGAGAGGGAAGGAACATTTTTTACCTGCAAGGATTGATGGTCTTTAATTAGAACCCAAAGAGTAGTAGAAAGCAGATAGTCAGTACCATGCATTAATGCTACCTGTAAACTATGAAATGAGTATTTGGCACTATCCTGCACTATCAGAGTTATTTATTCCACTGGAAGATAATATAGCTCACCAAAAAATATTCAGTATGAATTGCTCAGTGCTGCAATCTTCCCTCCAAAAGCATTATGTACCATAAAATAGAAATTCCAGAGACTTGTCAGGCTTTCACGCCCTGAGCAGCTGTGTGACACCATATGTGTGGTTGGAGTCAGTGAGAACAGAGGTGTTCACATACTGCTGTGGGCTGATCTCATTTGCAGGGGTATCTTTAGAGACCTCTTAGGAGGAAACCATGAGTTTCTTGGTCCTGTCTATAGTATGTATATGGCCTTCAGCAACCTGCATCTACATGGCTCTCATGTAGACTGTGCTGCATGCATTTTTCTGTGCTTTCCTGAGGAGGGGAGACAGATGATTTTTCAGGGCTCCCTGTCACTGAGGGTAAGAGCCAGAGATACCAAACTCAGCAGTTAAAGGAGGGAGCAAGGAGTAGCTTGTTGGGGAGGTCTGTCTCTCTTCAGGAGTGGCAGAGGTGCTGGAATGAACAGTTCATAGACAGCTACTACACAAAATGTTTGCTCACAGTCTCCCAGGCACCACAAGCCCTGCACCTCCTTCCTTGCCCTGTGCATTGCTGCCTTCAGAAAATGCTGTCTGAGGGAAAGTTTCAAAAGGAACCAGAGGCTATCCAGGAGTTCCTGTAGTCCTGCAGCTGTGTCAGACCTGCAATCACATGGAACCACTCAGCTGAGAAGGGCTCGGCCTCCTCCTTAAGCCCACTTGGGACGAGGAAGGATGCTCTTTCCCTCACCATCCCTCTTCATAGGGAAGCGATGCAGCTTCCCACCCTAGGGATGTTGGATCTCCAGCATCAGTGTAATTCTGCCTTTGTACCCGAGTCAGGGAGAGAAGCCTGAACAGTGAGAACAGGAGGACCTGAAGTTCAGTTTCTGTTGCCTTCCAGCATCACATGGGAGACAGCAATGCCCACAGTGGGGGGATGAGGGGAAGAGAGGTATGCATTGCCTGTCAAAGACCTCCAGTCCAAAGGCACTATGGTACTGCCACAGATACTAAACATCCGGATCTAGAACTGCGTGATTGAGGTGCCCTCAGTATGCCCATGGTCCCAATCCAGGATATGTGGAATAATCTATGTAATTATATTCCCCTTAGTGCTTCAGAGAAGTCCCAGTGACTGTAATACATGCTAACTTAATCTTAGCCACAGAAAAATGTGTTTCTAATTTACAAATTCGGCAATTTTTCAATAAAAGTTGTTGCACTTTGTCTGATCTATTCTCAAAATACGGAAGTGCTTGAAGCATGACCACCTGCAATAACAGATTACTGTTCCCTAAAATATTGCCATACACCTACAATGTGGAGGCGTAAAGCTTCTCTAAAAAAGATCTTTGTTATTTTTTCTAAAAGAAAGAAATGATCCCAAAGTAAAGCTGGTTTTCAGCAGCCTCTCTGCTCCCCAATGCAACTGGCATCAAAGTCTAATGAAAACCTGTTTGCGGACACTGGATCTGATCCAAGGTACACTATTGGCATATTCTAGACCCCTTGGGACATGACTCATATAAAAAACACAAGGCTGTCATCAGATGGCTGGTGGCTCAAATAAATCAAATTTACTTTGAAAATTGAGGCATACCAAAATTTTATTAGGTGAAACTTTGGCATTTCTTATAGCCAACTCGCACATATATATTTTTATTACTTACAGCAGTTTAAAAGTATGCTACCAATCATATGCAAAACAAGACACGATTGCAAATGTATATTTTTTACTGGGTGGCAGGAGGAACTGTGCTGTTTTCTTTTAAAAGCCCTGAATAGTGCTGCATGTTTGTTGAAGGTGGCACAGCAGAACGGGCCTCTCTGTTTATTTTCCTGTGAGTGGCTGGATGCACATCCTCTGTTTGTGGTCTCCAGCCCTGACTTCAAAGAGCAGCTTCTCATACAGAATGATTGCTCACTAAAGCTATCAACTGCAATACAAAAATTACATATAATGTTTGCAGCATACGTTTACAAGAAACAGACAAACACTGCTGAAGTCCCTCAATGATCCAGAAGGAACCTGATCTTCAGGCTTGAAGAGGTTGTTCCTGCAGCAGTCCATGTGCAGATGCAGAGCCTGGGGTTGCCACAGCCAGTGCAGCAGCCATTCCTGACTCATGTATAGGGACCCCTGTGTAGGGACCCCTCCCTTGCAGCCAAAGTTTAACCTCAGCATGAGGAAGAACTTCTTTAACTGTGTGAGTGACCATGCACTGGAACAGATTGCCCAGAGAGGCTGTGGAATCTCCCTCACTGGAGATATTCAAGAATTGTATGGATGTAATCCTGTGCCATGTGCTCCGGTATAACCATGCTTGAGCAGGATGATTGGACCAGATGGTCCACTGTGGTTCCATCCACCCTTATTCTGTGATTCCTTTGCCCACACCCACAGAGGTTCACTGCTTGTTTCAACACCAAAGGCACTATCAAATATGGGAAAACAAAGGTCTGATTCCTCTAATCCTTCAGCAAATTAATTAAAATCAAGGCAAAGGCCATATTTTGGAGAAAACTAAATGCTTTTGGAACCGATGATAGAAGCCAAATCCACAAATTAAAAGAAAATACATTAATTTTTATAAAATCTCTCAGTAGACAGAAGAGCTAAACTCCCACTGACATTTCTAAACTTCATTTATCCAAGAGTGCAGCAAGATAGCCTCTGTTTAAACTAATAACAAAAGGAGTAGAAAGCTGCAGATTTGGTCTAGTTTTCCCTCAAACTATAATGACAGTCTATGGGAATATATTCAGATACAGTCTGAGAAGGATACTGGCTCTGCTCCAAAATAACTTAATTCAGTGTGCAAACACAAAGAAAGGGAAAATAATGTCACTGTGGATAAAAACCACGAGATTGCTTTGTCTGACAGTGTGCAGCTTTAGGACTGAGATATTCTTGGCCAAATGCTGACACCCCTGTCACACAGGAATGAGCCTCTGAGGTACTCAGGAGCTGGTTCCTGGGGAGTGCTGCAGTTTGCTTCACCATCCTGCTGGAGACTGGGGATGGTTGCTTAGAGGAACTCACTCCTGAGGCAGGTGCTTCTCAGTGTGGTGAGCTTCTTCCTGCAAAAGCACAAAGTATAAATCAAAACAGAATTTAGCCCCGAAGATGAAACCCTACAAATCTTAAGAAATGTACTATTCAGTGGTAAAGAGATGCATTTATAAGGAAGTGGGAAAGCACTGCCTTGGTTGTGTGGTCTGAGTCCTTTTTGGAGTGCTAGACAGACTTACATTCTTACATACCTCAGGATCATTGTAATTGTCTTTCCTTGAAGCAAAAGCCACAGAAGTCCCTTTTACTTCCATGGGAGGAGCAAGATCAGGGCTGAGCTGCTGCCTTCAGAGTTTGCCATGATCGACCGTCTGACCAGTTCTTCTAGGAATCAGGAAATCTGTCCATTTTCCCTTTTGACAGACAAAGAAACAACACTTGAAGTTAAAAGATATACTGATATACATCAGTGAATTTAGAGTATGCATGTTCACGAAGAAACACTCTCTCTTTACATATTCCTCATACAATGGGCTGTGAAGGTTTTTCCAAAGGCTGATCCAAAGCATTTAAGAAACAGTTCTTTAGGTATTAGTGGACTCTGTGCTTAGCCATGATGTTGCCAGGTGTGTTTAGCTTGGGACTGAAAGTAATGGCACTCCACAGACTTGAGAAATTTCTGCAAAATTCAGGCTTCTTCTCTTATCATGAATGGACACATATTTCCTCTTGAAATAACAGAAAACTGAGTCATTAAGAGAGACATAAGCAGTCACTGAAAGGCAGTGTTGTGACTTAGAATTTGTCCCCACAGAAATTAGATCAGTCTCCAGAGGGGGAAAAAAAAAAAAAAAGAGGAAAAAAGTAACAAAAATCATATCAACTTGCAAATGTAGAAATAAATTCTTGTGGCCTGTGGGACTCTTGAGATTATTTCTTGACACTTGGATCTACTGTTTGAGTATTTTCCAGTATTAGTGTTCTCTGTCTCATTTTTTTGGCTCTTCTACATATTTCCACAATTTTCTTCCCCCTATATAAAACAAACAAACAAAAAATCACCAGGTTATAAAATATTTTTACAATTTAATTTAAAAAATAATATTCACTGTCTGCACAATTTGCATTTGGCCTACTTTTGAATATGCATCAGGATGCAGACTTTAATTACATGACCACATAGTATTTTTCCCCACAGGATTACAATACTTTAATTTGTAAGATAACTTTTTTCCCAAGTCCTTAAGTTTTTATTCATTGACTCTGAGACTGGAAAAAGAGCAGCTGATGAGAAAGGGAAGTTTCTCCTTGTTACCTAACTACCCCAGGACCTGGTCCTCAGATTTCGCTTTCCAGCCATGACTTCCTTTCCAACCCATTTCCAGTTGTCCCTCCTAAATCCTCTTCCGATCTAACCTTCCTTCCTTGTTTCCATCTCTCAGACCATGCCTCTTGCCTAAGTAGTCTCGTATTTCCTTTCCACTTGCCACTGATCCCACAGGAAACATCTTGCTGCCATAATGTGTCTTTCTACCCGGTTTTGCTGTCATCTTGAGTTAGGTTCAGATCAGAGGACTTCCTCCTCTTCTTCCAGAGGGATTCTCTGGTGGGTGGCCACAGGAGCACAGGAGGAGCCACTGGAGCAGGTCTGAGCTGGGACAAACTCATTGACTGAGTGGTGACACCTGTGGGGGTTGAGAGTAATGTGAGCATGCTCAGCAGCCTTGCACTCTTCCAGTTGATCCCATGATAACTTCCTGCCTACAGAAATGGCCTTTTTCCCAAAGCTTAGCTAGTCTGGGCAAGCTTTCACAGGAGCAGACCTAATCCTGGTAGAAAGACCACATAAGAAGGGATGGGTCATCCAGTGTGGTGGTACTTGAGCTTTCTTTTTTTTGAAACAAAAAGTCAACAGTTTCTTCAAGAGAAGCAGAGATGTTTATTTTTTTCCTAGTGCAATCTTGGCTATAGATATAGACATGAACACGGATAGGAATAAGGTCATATATTTTCTTTTGCCATAATAGATGTTCAACAGCTTATTAGAAGATTCACCCAACTAAAGATGACCATTTGAAATATTCAAATCATAGTTTTGAAGAGTTAGCAACTGAAACAAGATCTTCTCTTGGGATGTGTCAACAGTCTTAGCAAATGGTAGTACGGGTCATCCTAAATGCCATCTGCAATGTCATCTTACAATCCACCCCACACACAGAGTCCTTTGACTCTAAGTATCTGATCAAACTCCAACCTTCCTCTCAGTCTGCTGTGGCAGTGATACATGACAACTGTGTCACATGTGAGTGAACCAAAAGAAACCACCAGGAGACCCTGCTGGTAGTTTCATTTATATGTGAATTCTTCTAACACCTGAGTGAAGAGATGATGGGCAAGACCAGAGACAACCTCTACCTCCTGACTCAGCAGAGATACAAGGGAGTCCACTATTAAAGCAGCACAGATGAATCTTGCATCCCCACTATTAAAAAAAAACATGTTTTAAGCCTGTGATACTGTGGAAGTATTGTTTGGAGAGAGCACTGACCTATTTACAATCTTTTTTTTATAATTTCAAGCTTCTCTTTGCCATAAATTACAAGCAAATATTTCAGAAAGCTGCATCTATGCTATGGTCTCCCCACTCTGAAACACTTGCATTAAGTTTCTTGTACAGGGTATGGCATATTCTACTGGACTTTGAAAATTCAAGCTGAGGGATGCAAATTTCACAGAAAAGAACAGAAAATTAATAGAAGTGAAACATTCATGTGCAGCTGGAAGCTGGGTCCACAAGGACCTCCAGCTCTGCAGAAAACCTGTCACAGTCTTGGGTTTTCAGTCTAATTAAAGAAAAGCTGAAGGCTTTGCAAAAGTAATTTCTTTTGTACCTACATAGCTGTTTTATGAACCAGACTTATTTCCTCAGTGCCAAATTACATTTCAGAATGTGTTCTTGCTAACTAGAGTGAAATGTATTTCCATTTGTCATGACTGAACAATATTTTAGCTGAGGGGGAGGCAGAAGTTCCACTACCATTTCCTGAAGTTAACAACAGACCTGCCATCAATTTCAGCGTCCCAGGATTTAGGCAAAGAGATAACAGACCCTCAAATGGTTTTAAGTTCATTGAAATGTTAGTCCAAAATGAAGTATATGCCATTCAGTTAAGATTCACGTTTACACAGCTGAAGATGACAGGTCTAGTTTAACTGAAGACCGGAGGAGAAAACGATGCCTCCTCCTACATGATCTGCCCCCTGAAGAAAACATCTGCCTGCATGTTTAACCAGGAATGTGAACTGCTAATGTAATCTGACCTTTAGACAAAGGGAAGAGTATTGCTCCAATGTACAAATGCAGAAGAGGCTAGAATGTTGACTGTTTTCTGCACGTGTAGATAAAAACACAGTGAAAATACATAAAGGACCACAGAACATGATTTCTTAGTGAGTCAGGGCTTTCAGACATTGAGGAGAAAACATGACAGCTTAAGTTCAGCATGGCGTAATTCTTGGAAAATTTTCTGATGTGGATCCACTGTTGTCTTTTAGTAACAACAACGAGTATCAGGGCTGTGAAATCTTGTTTCACAACCAAATTCATGCAAGCTCTTATTTGGACCAAGGGTCAGCACTTTCTATAAGCAATAGGCTTTGGAGGGACAGATTTTTTGCAATCATCCTTTGAGATCAAAGAGCTTTCAAGGATCTGGTTGATTGAACTTAATACTCAGTATCTACAGTGTAAATGATGTGGTAGATGTCAGTAGCCTTATGTCTGTAGAAATAGCAGATGATAGAAATCATCAGATAGACTGGAGAGGACTCTTGTTTTTTGGGTAGATGGTATAAGGAAGGGTATAAATTTAGTTATTTTTCTGCTGCTTAGAACCCAAACTGTAATTTGAGGCACTTTGAGGCACTTTGAGGCACAGTCCTCCATTTGCATATTCAAGAAATAGCTATGCACAAACCCTTGAAAAACCACAGGCACAAGTAGAAGACTTGACTCCTGTGGCTGGAGAGCATGTTTTCCTTCAGTGGCAGAATCCTGCTTTTCCAACATGAGACTCACTGCCTTAGCAGTGGTTCACACAATGATGTTCTTTCACAATGTTCTTTCTGGCTACTTTTCCGAGTAATGAGGGTTGTTCATTATGGATTTGACATCAGAGAGACTCACCAGAATGATCCAAGTCTGAGTCATTTAAAATTTCTGAGAGCAGCTGAGGTACTTGGTTTCAGAAGGGTTCCTGGAGGGAAGCTATCTACTCTATGGAGCCTTAGAGCTCTGTTAAAAGCAGCCATCAGCAGCCCAGATCAGTAGTCTTGGCAGGTCTGCCAGGGCCTTCCTTGCTTGGTAGCACCAGTAGTTTACAGGTTATTCAAAGTGCTGCTGTAGTATAGACTACCTGGACATGCCTGGTCTTCTCACACTGATGAGCTACTCAGTTATCCCATAACTGTCTGATGGTCAAGATTTTCTGTCCATCTGTCTGTTAGTTGCTTACCCTGGATTTGTTATGTTTGCATACAGCTAGCATGGATTCTTTCATCTTCTGTACTACTAAGCTCTCTAACTTTTGTGCTATTAAACTCTGCCCAATTTCTCCTGCAGTGGTTATCAACTTCTCTTTCATATCCTTCTGCCTATTGAAAATGTCTCCTCTCTACCACCCTTCATCTGGAGGAGCTGCAACTTCTTGCCTCACTGGTGGCATCAGGTGTGGGTGATTTCCTTAGTTCAGGCTGCCTGCACTGCCTGCACTGCCTGCAGGAGGTGCAGCCTTGTTGCAGGGGATGGGGGGATGTCCCTGGTGCCAGCAGACGAAACTTTGGAGCAGCACACCCTGATGGTCTGGCTCTACACCTATGAGAGTAGCTGTTCCCACAGTAGTTCCCACCGAACCAGCTCTGCACCCAGCTGCAGAGCTGTATATTACCCACTGGTTTCTTGCATATTTAGCACATTCTGCAATTTTTTTTTACATTCTCTGTAGCAACAGTCACTTCAGCAAGGATTTTCTCTGTGCGTGATTTAGCAGTGCTGAAGTCACATCCAGATATACTTTTGAGCAGTCCCCAATGCTGTTACTGTAGTTACAAGCAGCAGACTGTGAAATGAGCTCTGCATTAAGACTTGCTCCCCTAATTGCAAAGATACTGCTTAAATGAGTGTAGAGCTACTACACTGTTCATCAGAAGGTGATTTGGAGTCCTTTGCTCTTCCCCTTTTGAGAAGGTGGTTTTTCTTTTTTGTGTTATTTTTTTCAGTGTTTTGCTTGTGCTTGAATATGCTTTGAAGATTATTTACCACAAGAAGAAGGGGAAAAAAGCATAGTCCAAGTGCCGCCTGTGCTGTCTGCCTCACCACAAGTTTATCTGCTGTAAAGATTAACAGATGTTGTCAGAGCACCCTAGCATTTTAGCAGTTGTCTTCATTGCAGGAGCAATTTGTAGCACAGAAGGGATCAAGTCAGCTTCATTCAGTCACTGGTTTTTGAATGCCTTCATTTCGCGTTTCCCTTAGAGCATCATCAGACTCTTTTAAACTAGCAGTGCTCTGTTAATTTCATTATTCCAGCCACATATTAAAAAATTGCTTTTTCTATTTTTTTATCTTTACGATTCAGTTTATAAAAGGCCAAATGCTCCATCCTTGCCGGTGACTTTTGGGACAGGTGATTTTGTAGAATTTCCACAATCCCAGCAAATGCTTTCTCTGGGGGTTTAATAGGAGCTGTTAAACTAACTGCAGGTTGTACCTTTTAGCGTCTATTACACTCAGTAAACCCAGCACATTTTTCCCATCAGTTACACTCTCCGTGATTATACACCGCTCCAGTCTCAGTATAGGTGGGCCAGGCCTCCTCTGAGCAATTAAACAAGTCATTTTCCCGCCAACAGCCAGACATATTAATGCTTTTCAAAACACACACACACACACACACACACACACACACACACACACTCACATGTACACTTGCACAACCTCTCAGCTGCTCAGTTTGCTACTCGCCACCCGCTGGGCCCTGTGGTTGCTCCCTGGCATGGGATTAGGGTTCCGCCTTCAAAGCCGGCAGCTGGAGCTGTGTCACTTGGCCCAACATCTGCACCATAAAGGCGGCACACGCTGGAGCTGCTCCCTCACCACACGCTGCACAGGAGCTCTCTGAGGTTTAGACTGCCACTCCGGTCACGGCAGAGGGGGCAGCAATTAAGCCCCAGTGTCTTCACCACACCAAAGCCAAATGTTTCATTGATATGTCTATGTGGAGTGCTGATGCAGTAGAAGATCTTTCCATAGCCCATTCTGAGCATGGTGGTGTGCCAGCTGCTGCTACAGCAGAGTTTGAGTGACTCTCAGGTTAGAGGTGGTGATCAGAGGGTTTAGGGGGCTCCTGCCTTGTCCCGACACCCTGCAGAGAGCAGGAAGGGTGGTTCACCCATTAGGAGCAATTGGTCTTTCCAGATAACTATGCTGAAGAGGTGCAGTTGGGATTTTTCTGCAAATCACACAGAACAAGATATACAAACTGTAGTGAAGATCCTCTCTGAGGACATCCCAAGGAATTAAAGAAGAAAGGTCTTTTTACTTTATTTTAGCTGTTCTTGAAAGAATGGTAGTTGGCCCATGCTGAAAGCCCATGTCTGTGTCCTGACCTTGTTTATTTTCCTAGGGTAGGCATGGCCCTAATTTTTCTATTGATGACACTGGGATGACTAAGAGATTTCTAACAACTTTAATGTAAGAAATTTCCTGTATAGCTCAAGTGAGCTTCTGGCTGCCTGCTGCTACATATAAATATAGCTGATAGGAAAATAAATTACTGATTTTAAAAACAAGACATCTCAAGCTTTAGTGCACCCACTGACAGTCCTTCTTTTCATGGATCAGGTAGCTATTTGATCTTGCTTTTTACAGAGAAGGACACCTTAGAAGTTTTTGTACTTTAAACCTCAGTGAAATGTAGTTACCACTGCAAAACAGCCTGGCAGAAGGCAATGCTACAACTTGATATGAAGATCATATAGGAGAGTCCTTGGAACCAGTGTTCAGCACGACACCCTGCACTGAGTAGTCACAAACTGTGTAGAATGTTCTTTCTGGATTTTTTTGAGGCTGGGTTTTTGCTAGGGAATTTTGGGAGTTACACTCTCACGATTCTCCATGCTGGGAACTTTCATCAGCTTCAACAAAAATAAGAGGAATTGTCACGTGGGATTTCTGTGTCCTGGAAAAACTGCAGAATATGGGGCCTATAAGACTAGTGCTAAGCGCCACTGAAATTTCTCCTTTCATCTCGTGAACACGATAAAGATGGTGAAAGTATTTTCATTTGTGCCTCTGGGCCCAAACCTGCATGGTAAAGGACCGTCCTGATTTCCCATTAGCTTCAGTGAGATTTGAGGCTGGTTAGCAAAGGGGAATCTTGCACTTATCAAAAAGCACCTAAAGAGCAGAGGGGATTCTTTATGCAAGAACCTGATGAGAGCAAAACATTTAAAGTGTTTTAGCACACTGAGATACAGTGGGGAATGCATTTGTGAAACAATAGATCTAGCAAACTGGAGATATCTTTCTTTCTTTTTTTTTTTTTTTTTCCTCCTTTTCTCAATTACTTGCTGTTAAAACATTTAACAGATGCATAATTGACATAGTCAGAAATACTTTTCCAATCATGTATCACTTTAATTATCCAATGGTCTTTTCAGATCTCTCACGGATACCCCATTTTATTGAGATAAATTATTTGCTGTGTTTCAAGATTCTCTGCTTAAATTCTACTTACCTTCTCATGACTTTTCCCATAGGAAGACTTTGTAAGAAACTTGGGAGGGGAGAGGAGAAGAGCAGACAGGACAGGATTTCATGCTATTTCGGCCACAAAGGTACATTTTTCAGAAGATTTCACTTGAAAGTTGAAGTCCAAGTGCAACACTTTGTATATTAATGAATCAGCACTGTAACTCTGACCTAATGGAAAGTGTTTCATGATGCATATTACTTGGGATTTTGTGCCTGTGTGAACATCCTGTTCTCATCTGCATATCCCAGAGCCATATTTGTGAGGGAGGCCTCTGACTGCATATTTCTTAGTACTTTGTTTTACATACATAAAATTGATTTCCAGCTTTAGTGGAAATAGTGCAAACTTTATCAATGGTTAAAGAAACACCAAAAAAAATGTTTAAGTCAATGATAAAGTTATAATACATGACGGTACAGAGAGGATTTTGCCCAAGGTACAAAGTACTGGATTTTTCATTTTCAAAATGTCGAGGTCTCTCCATCCCTAAAATACTTTAATGAAAGATAAAATGTTCAGCATCTCTGAAAAATCAACTTGCAGAAGCCTAAAATGTTATAAAACACCACAAAGAAAAAGTACTTCTTGAAAATATGTTCTCTGTGTTATCTGCTGTCTAATGAGGGCTGATCCTGCAAAACATTCTACACTTGGGCTTGAAGAGAACAAAAAAACCCCTAAATCCACCCCTATAGATGTCATGCTGTAAGGCATATTGCAGGACACCTTTAACCACCAGCCATGTTCCCATAATTGCAGGAACGCTTCTTTCAGTAATGTTGTCACGGCTTTAAAACAGTAGTCTCTAGGGAGAGGTTAAAAAATTAAGTTGTCAAAAGCTATTTGGAGGGATTTTTTTTCCCTCCATCTTCTAAAATAATCTCAGCTTTTTTTTTTTTTTTTCTTTTGAAGGTGGTATTGTCACCAATCACATAATCACATTCACAGTTCTGGTCACTGAGTGACATCCAGATCAATATTTCTCTAACACTTTAGGCCAGACATCACTATCCATACTCTCTCCACCTCCCTAAACAGTTTCTTTGGGTTGTCATCTGTCCCCATCATCAAATTTTCCACTGGAAACACTATACAGGTCCTCTGGTTTCACAGATCACTCTGGTCACAAGGCTCACCCAGTCATTCATGCCCCCATGCAGTTCTTTTATGGAAGCATTACTCTAACTACTTATGATTTATATGAAGGATGTTAATGATCTGTAAAAACAAAGTGCATGTTCAAGTGTCCACTTCATGTTTGGCAACAGCTGAAGGATTTGTGGCCCAAAGAGACTCCATGTTAATCTGGAATGGCCTGGGGTCTTCTGTCTTGGCTGAGAACAGGCTCTTACAAGTGGGATAGTGTGATCCACTCCATAACATTGCTGCTGAAGAGGGAGAAAAGCTTCAGGGGCATGACAGAAGTCTATAGGGGATAGTATCTGCTAAACTGCATGCTGGTTAAATATGTTTAGCCAGCAACAGGTATAAAAAATAAAATTAAAGAAAAGAAAAGTAGATGTAACAATGAGTCTTTCCAAATCCCTACCACACCTCGTATGTAGCATGCACTTTTGGAGATGATATAATTTACCCTTTATGACTGTGTTATCGATATACTTTGGATTTGCCTTTTTAAGGAAGAGATGTTAACAACCTTGAATAAAATTGGGACAAGCAGCGTAAACAGGATGGCATATAAAGTGTGATACAGTATGCAGAGGGCAAAGTATGTTTGAAGGTTAGCTTATTAATAAAACATGGCTGGCCTTGATTTAGTTTATAAGAAACTTAAGACATTTATCAACATCTGTCTGAACCCATTTCCAGTCTCTTTGGCCTCTGTTGTGGATAAGCTGATTAATAAAAGATGATGCCTTAGGAAGGAAACTTAGATCTTTGCAAGCAATGACAAAAGAAAATTCAGTGCTTAATCTACATATGAAAGGAAACTGGGAAAGTAAACTAGTTTACCACTACATCCCAGGATGCCAATCTCTTATAACATTTCATCTGACTTAGTTTTGGCTGGAGTCTGGAAAAGTAAGAAAGAATTCCAAAAATTAAGTGTGGAATTAATTTACAAGAAAGATCCTAGTGCTCACTTATGGAGACTCTGAAATCTAATCCCATTCCCTTGTGGCTTCCTCCTCTCAGTGTTTTTAACTTTGCAGCTTTCCGTGTTTGTTTTTCATTTGTCTCCTTGATCCTTTAGTCTTTCCTTTCCCTTAGGCTAGAATAAAGTTCTAATACCAAACAAGTGCCACACTTTGCTTATTGATAGTTGTTGCCCAATAAAATGTTGCCCTCAGAAGCCAATTAGTGAAATATGTTTCTCGTAATAACCAGTAATTTGTTTAATTTTCATGCATTCTTGCCTGATAGTCGGCCAAAGGGATGCACATGGGTAGTTCCTGCATCTGGAACACAGAGACAGCGCAGCCTATCTACATGGTGAAGGGTGCTCCCTGTACAGGCCCCTGGCACCCAAGGTGTTACCCTTGCCACTGGCATTTTGGCCCTTGCTGTCTCCATCACGGATGTGGACTGCCATCTTTCCAGGGTGGGAATCACCATGGCCACAGCAGCACATGCCCTGCCTGGGCTAACATATCAGGGATATCTCTGTGTGTGTCCTGTGCTGAGGCCTGAGCAGTTTCTCTGCATGGCACTGCAACCCTCACAGGGCTCATTTAGAGCTGAAGCTGAGCTTCTCCCTGCAGGCATGGACAGCCCCGGAAGAGAGACTGAGGATCCATGTCTAATATTTAGGTATTGCTGGCATTCAAGGAACCTCCTCCTAACTTCACAGGTCCACAGATTTCTTCCTTTATGTGACTGGTGTTTGGAAAGTGGATTTTGCACCTCATCCTCCAACCTTTCTCCCAAGGAGAGCCTGAACAAACAGTCCCTGGAAACAGTACCCAGAGCTATTCTTCTGCCCTGCTTCAGCTTCACCAGGGTGCTGCTGCAAAGATCATGTCAATACAGATTTCTTTAAAGAAAGGTTGGCTGCAGATGGGCATTTAAACTCATGTCTCACTTCCCAGAGATGGTTATGCTAACCAGTAAAACACTGAGGAAAGAGAAGCATATTTTGTGGCTTCTCATTTGACTCTGGAAAAGATGCTGAGCTTATCAGGGACAGCAGTCATTTGAACAAGACAGGCCAAAAAAAACCAAAACCCATAGGCTTTCCATAAGAAAAAGATGTAGATGCCAACCCAATGGGAATATTGAACATTGTGAAAGCTGAGAGGGGAGTAATATTTCTCTGCAGCCTGGAGAGAACCCATAAATGTCAGTGAAGGGGGACATGTGTTACTGCTGCATTTCATTCTTACTGTAAATCTTGTTTCAAGAGGTTAACAGTGACTTGTAACAAGGTATTTCCCTACCTACTTAGATAAACTTTTAAATTGAAAATTACATGAAGTTGCAGAACAAATCCAAATTTTCTAGAATGGTGCACTGACAGATGCAAATTTAGACCCTCTTTACATGACAGCTGAGAACTGAAGACTGCTGCATATTTCTACAGGGTGGAAGATCAGCTTTTGAAGGCCTATTTTATAAGAAAATATCTCTGTATGCCATTTCATCCTTGAAAAGAAAAGTTTTTTTCCTTGGGGTAATTTTAAATGATACTGAAAGCTACTTTAGATTAACTTGGATTTAAACAGATTAAGCCGACACTGTGGAAAGGACACGCTGAGCCAGATCCTAACTGAGTTAAACTGGCATGGTGCTCTCAAAGACAAAAGTCTCACAATTAATTCCAGCTGAATATCTGGCCTATTGCATTTAAAGACCATGTCAGAGACCACCTACCTTCTAACAAAGCTTATAAAAATGGTTGAAGACATCTAGGGCCTGTTACTCTAGCTGGAAATTCCTAGTCTGGGTTCTGCACTAATGAAAGCAACAAAGCACAGATTCCGAGTGCAACATCCACTTGTCATATTCAGCATATCCATGTGAGGATTCGTGCCCAAATATATGGACTCGTATATATTAAGGATTTGGAGGATTGTCCATATAACTGCAGTTCCAGCTCGCTCAGGATTCAGCTAAAAAACTGATTTATTATGGAACAAATGGGGCAATGTAATTTTTTTTAAATGTTGCTGTAATCACTCTTAGAGCACATCACACCACATGATCAAATCCTTTGATGGCAAATACCGATAGCACATTCGTGTGCCCTTTGTTGCAGTTTTGAATTACATTCCTAGTATATTTCTCCTCACTCTGTAGGAGCAGTGGAGTTATAATATTGGCTCTCATTCTGCATTCTTACCAGTCAAGATCATTCACTGATTCCTGGATGTGAGGATCAATGGTGGTGGCCATATGGCTTTGGAATGATCTGTTGTCTTTTCCTTAATGGCATTGTGGCTTTGTGTTTCCCCAGCAGTGATTAATAGGCACAAACATGCGTTACGCACATGTTGATAGATTTAGATGAACTTTGAATTTTCATGGCTTTCTTCTCTCATTTCCCCCTCCCCCCACCCACCTCCCCCTTTTTCTTTTCAGGACCTGGAGAGAGGAAGAGTGATTCTGTATTGAGAAAGTGAGAAGCAGGTCCCTGATGAATATTCATGTCTTGAGGACATGGTGTGATTTGATCAGCAAGGCTAGATGACAGACAGATACCCCATCTAGATGTCCAGGGATAATTATGACACTTTCCCCCAGGAGGACTATCTGACTTTCTAAGGACCGTTTACAACAAGCAACCCCATGCTGGAGAACAGCAAATGCCTCCAAAGGTCTCTTGCTGTTAACCGTGGGAAAAGGGTGTGCAGTGGCAAGCTAAGCCCAGACTCTGATCCCCACAGATCTAGCAACCAGGAGGTACTGCACTGAGGGGAGCAGGGTTACTTTCCCTGCCACAACTAATGGAGATATGCCATGTCCCAGGCCTTTTTTCTGGGGGGTAGGGAAGGGACAGGTGGACAGATGTCAACCCACGCCCTGGAATTTTCCAGTGGAAGCTGTGGGGTGAGCACCAGGAGCAGATATTCTTTGGGTGCCCTGAGTATACCAGTCACTGACTAACAAGTCACAGCCTGTCCACTAGGCTGTTTTTACCTACCTCAAAACTCAGAAAAAAAAAAGCTGTTTTGTTAATCCTTTTATTACTTGAGGCACTGTATGGTACTAACATGGAGTCCAGTGAGGAGCGGAGAAGGATGGGGCACACAAAAAGGTCTCACAGGAGTGTGCCTGAAGTAACCATGGCCTGTGTATTGCTGTTATGGGATCTGGAAAGGTCACCTCATCTTGAACAAGAAACTAGGTAGTTCTTCCATAGTAATTCACAACTACAGAGCCTGGACTCAGGAGTCCCTGCCCATCCTGTGGGATTTTTTTTTTCTTTCCTACCTTCTGGATTGATTAAAATGGTTGGAATCCATGAAAAAACAAAGCAACCCACAGGTTTTTTTTGTATCCCCTCAAGGGTTACCCAATTAATAAAAATTACATCTCTGCATTTGCCTTGAGAAATGTTTCCTCTTCCCTTCTGGTCTTGTCACACTATTAGACACAGGATACTGGGCTGGACAGGCCCCTCATCTCACCTGCTACAACTGTTTTCATGTTTGTAAGTTATGGGACTTCAAGCATTTAAAAGATCCTGAAAGAAATGGCCTATTGCCCAAGTACCATGTGGGTTTTGTTTCCATTAAAAAAAAAAAAAAAAAAAAAAAAAAAAAAAAAAAAAAAAAAAAAAAAAAAAAAAAAAAAAAAAAAAAAAAAAAAAAAAAAAAAAAAAAAAAAAAAAAAATCCGAGATGTTTAGAAGAAATAACAGAAATTTCTCAAGAAAGCAACTTCTAGAGTGTATCAGATTCAAAGGGATTCATGAAGTATTATATACAATAACTGTTTTAACACTTTCCAGGTTTTTCATAATAAAATTTAGTTTCCAGAAGATTGGACAGAAGATGGGGCATCCTCTGAGATCTTAAAAAAAAATAAATTTATGGTCATCTCCTGGAATTGTAGAAGTATCTGTTCCAGGTCAGAAATTTTCAATATTTTCACAGGTTTCAGGAAGCTGCGGAAATAGAAATAGCAAATGGAACCTACATGTTTTACTGAATTTAAGTTTTTGGAGGCTGCTCACAAGCATTTCTAATGAGAAAACTTAAAGTGCTATGTATTGAAAAACATCTTGACAGGAGTAAAAAATGCAACCAGAACATGGCAGCTGCCCAAAACAAGGCAAAGACCTATGAAGCTTTTGGACTTTTTTTGATGTTATTGAACACAGATGGTCTGTTTGACTTAACAGAATGAAGAGTACAACATTCAACTCACTCATCACTCTCTATACACTCTATTCCCAGTGATAGGTCACTCTGGTAGTCAAGGTAGTGCCCATGCCAAAGCTGAGAAACTACCTTTGGATCACTTCACAGCCAATGAGGATGTACTTCCTCCTTTTTTACGGGCATTGAGTGGGTTGGAGTAGAGCAGGGGATCGGACTTTAACGTAGTTCATAGGGACCCAGCTGCTACCCTGTTGTGTCAAAGGAGGAATTTGCCTTGAGGTGTGAGGACAGAGGCGGCTGATACTCAACAAGGGAAAAGAGAATCCTGTAGACCATAAGATGACATTAAGTAATACTTGCCTGTGAAATGTTTCCTTAGATGAAATTTAAGCTAATAGTTCAGGAACTCAACATTTTAACCACTTTGACAGCATACAGAGGTCTATTAGTTATAAGTTCTAGGAGACATAACTACTTACAGGGAGTAATTACAGTTATGAGAGTGTCCTAAACACCAATAAAACCTCACACTCTGGGATCAGGCTAGTGCACAGGCTGCTGGATGTCACATGGTGTCAGGGGGTGAAAGGTCAAAAACTGAACATTTTTACATTTAGCTAATTTTTTTTTTTTTTTAAGAGACAGTAATGTTTTCATGCACATAAGCATTCCGGTAGGTTCATGACCTCAATTCCAGCCAGGGAAAATACAAATCTCACATAGTAATTTGGAGTTTTCACAGTTTATAGAGAATACATTGAGGACACAAAAATTTTCTTAGAACAATAGCACAAAACTGCAACATGGAGACCAAAGAGGCTAGCTCTGAGGAAACAGAAAAAAAATTGCAATATTTGGCACTTTCCCTGTGATATAAAGTGCATGTTATTCTCATTTAGCAGAGAGCTGACTTGAACAATAGAAATGCTTGTTAGTACATTCTGCTTTGCAGTGACTGTAAAAGTGTTTGCTGCGTTTGCCTCTCAGATGCTGTAGCTCTCTCATTTCACACCTTTCCCCAGATTTAATCTCTGCAGAATTATTTATGTGGCAATATTAGATTCAATTTACAAATTATAGCCTGCTGCAAAATGGAACCGTTCTTCTCCCTAGAGGTACCAGCAACAGTTACATTAATCTTCTTTTAAAAAATTATTCAGGGGCTTTCAACATGCTGCCAAGAGCTCCCTCCCAGATTCCTTTGTAGTCCTGTTTTTAATTGTAAGAATATCTGCAGAAAATGTAACATGTAAGGCCTGGATCCCAGTGGAGCTCCATGCTGGCAGAGGTCCTGCAGTGAGCACCAGATGGGTGGATTTGGATTTATTTTATCTCTTCCAGCTCAGTCCTGTATGTGGAACCTGACCTTGGAAGGTAGTTCATTGCTGGGTCACTGAGAAGGTCCTGATGGGGCTCCAGTGGAAGGGGTGGCTGCAGAAGCACTGCCACCAAAAATGTGGAAAAAGCCACGGCACCGAGTTCTTGGCTATCTTGCACCTGCCTCTGCTTGTGCCACACTGCAGGGACACCCAAGGCTTCTTGGAAAAGCTGCTTCACGGGAGGTTTGCGTGGACTGTGAGGTGCACCACACCAACACCGCCATGAGGGATCAGCCAGAGTGCCATGCCAGAGCGCTGCCCTACATGCCACCTGCCCCATAAACTGGCAAAAGGTCCTGTGGTGTGCATTGTTGGGAAGCCTCAAGTTTGGGGCGAGCACTGTTCATACCCCAGCAGTCTTTTTCTCTGTGAGCCTCTCAGAGACATTCCTGATCCTCCTTCCTCTGCTCCAGTTGTGCCTTGGGCTCCATGACCTAGTGACAGCTGACAAATCATTGGCTTTCCTAACAAATCCCTGGGAATACCACCTGTCTAGAACTAGGAGCCATGCAGGATCCAGGCAGTGAGGTAATTACCTGTCCTAACTGGAGCCAAGATGGCCTATTTGGATGAGTCATCATGGTTTGCTGAATATAAGAGGTTACATGAGATGAAGTCAGGGTCTGTCCTGCTCTTCCTTTCTGAGGTGATGGCATTCTTTTGCATCGTCATTCTGCTGCTGCTATCAGGAGTTCACCAATGTATGCAGCAGCCTCGTTGGCAGAACCTGTGCCTGGGTCAGGTAGTGTGATCAGGAAGAAAGTACTTCGTCAGCTCACAAGGAAGAAAAAAAGGTATTTTTACAAGTGTGTTTACTAAACCCTTACAGCTGGCATCGGGCCTGATGTTGTAGGACAAGTCTTTCCAAAATCTCTTCCAGAAGATTCTCTGTGGAAGCAGCTCCCACGTGTTTGGGTGCTTTTGCCCAAAACTGGTTCTTATAAGCTCTGCCTCCTCAGAGCCTTCACAACTGAGCTTTTAATCACCTCAGGCTGTACCAACCAGCTGCTTTTCTTTGCATACATTGCATAGGGGAAAAGAGAGTAAACCCCACATAAGACAAGATGCGCTTTTTATAAATATACATGAGATGTGAAAGGAACTTCTGTGAGTCCATTACTAAATGTTGATGGTTAAACTCCTAGTAATGAGACATTATGAGACAGATGCATTCAATAAGTATTTCTGTTCTGATGGATCAAAGCTGGAGGAAGTATGAGTATCATATGATGCCGATGAAATATTTTCTGATCTAACAGTAAACTGGGAGAATGCAGGTCTGCTCAGCTCTGTTTGCTTCAGCAGGGCTGGATTAACTGTCCCCAAGGCAGCAGTTTTTCTTTAGGTAGGTAGTGAATGCTGTAATAAAAAAGTGAGAGGGACAACCCAAATAAATAAAAGCTAACTAGCCTGGCTTTCCTTTGGGAGTGGCACATAGGAAATGGGGGATCCTGAGGGCAGAAATAAAAAATCTGTGCCAAGTACTATGACTTCAGGGAAGCCAAATCATTGTCAAGTCATTCTGATTTTATTAGTAGAAAAATAATTTCAAGAAATGGAAGTCTGACAAGTAAGTTATCTGATTGCAAAATTTCAAGAAATAGCATTTTTAGAAGTACCTACCAGACTTAAGCATAGGTATTTTATGGGCAGTTATCAATGGGTGGTGACATTCTGCAAGGGAAACCACTCTTTTCTCCTTTCCACCTAACAGGATCTTTATTTAAGTCACAGATATCACATAAATGATTGCTAATACATTTTTTGAGTGACACAGATTTGGAAGCGGTAAAGATGATAGCACTCTCATGAGTGAAGGTGATCTGTCTCACTGTGTCTTGCTAAACGCAGTCAAATACAGGTTCATATTTAGAAACAAAAGTGTATAAGCTAAGTTTACAGGATGAGGCCCTGCATCACAGGAAGCAGAAAAGGACTGTGGAAATTGTTACAAATAATCAATTATCCCTGAATTCCTAAAATAGTTTTGTGGTTAAAAAGGCTAATGCGACCATCAGAAATGCAGAGATGAGGTCTGGGAATGGGAGGGAGATACTCTGTCTGTGTAAGGCAGAAGTGGGACCACTGTTGTAGTGGCCTCTGGAGTGGATAGAGAAGCCAAACGAAAAACAGTTGAAGGATCAGGATCTTCATATAAGACATTTGTTCCATGACTCTTTCATGATGGATTACCGCAGAAAATAGCTTCCAAAAGCATTTCCATGAAACAGCAGAAGATCATGCAACTCCTCTGCTGGATCCTCCCTCAAGTCATGTTTTCTGGATTAGGTTCCAGGGGGAAACAGTAGGGGTTGCAGATTTCTGAAGCGAGTTTCATGTTGGATACCTGCCTGTGTGCTGTGACGTGCTGCTTTGGCTAATAAATCGTGACCTGTGTGGTTATACTGGTCAAATGTTTTCTCAGCCAGAACAATTCCCAGCAAATCAGCAGACTCCTTTCACAGTGCCCATCTGACAAGAACTGGGTAGCACACAGATGGTTTAGATATAAAAAAGAATGCTGCATCAATGCTGAATGTGTGAAATGTTTCAATTATTCCTAAAATATTTTTAACATGTTCCAGATTTATCAGGCAAAATGTTTAGGAAGTAATTGGAGTTTATTCTGTTTCTCATTTTAGTACAGTGTATTATAATAAGCACATGTTCAAAGTACATTTTAGGTATCACCAAATATTTATAAAATGTCTATAGGTGGAAATCCCAAGGTCACTGCAGTAGCTTCATTTTCCAGTTTGTTTACCGGAAGATCAATCACTAAAACCTATGGCTTTTTTTGCAGTTGGAATCCTTTTGCACCTGCAGATATAGTGGATAGCCTACTGGTTTTACTTACCAACATGACTAAACCGTCTTTGATTGCAGAAGTTGAATTTAATTCAACCTTATATTACTGCCTGGAGTAATAAAAAACTTCTAAGGGCATTTCCAAATCTGATATTAAGTATCTGATCATTTTACTGGCATTCATCCATCATAATTAAAAGATCAATTTCATAAATGTCTATCCCAAGTAATGTTATCTGGGAAATAAAAAAGAAGATGTTATTATGCTCTCTGAGGTGGACTCTGGGCTTTTGCAATGGGAACTAATTGATCTGTTGCAAGCTTTGCTACCTGTTTTATAAAATACTGGCAAGCCTTGGAAACACTGCCCACCAGGGAACCTTTGCCACTTGTTTTAAGGCAAAACCAGGGTTCTTTTTGCTAATCCTCTGGATGTCACTGGAGATTTCAGGGGGGAGAAATGCAACACATTTTCCTAGCCTGAAGTCTGGAAAATATTGCACTTTGCAATTTCCCGGTTACGGTAAGTGACCTCGCTTTATTTTGGAGGGTTTTTTTATTTTATTTTATTTATTTTGTTTGGTTTGTTTTGATTTTGTTTATAATTATATCCCAAGTTCTAGCCAAGCAAATCTTCTTGACACAGGAAAGTCTTGTATCAACTAAGACATAGCCTGGATTTTGTGCATTTCTGGGAAGACCGACCTATCTGCTTCCATCCTCACCCCTGTTATTGGGGACAGGCTTGTTTTCCTTTTCAGCTCACAGAGTAGTTTTAATAGTGGAGGGATGAGAAGAGGGACAGGCAGTGCTCTGAGAGCAGAGCTCTTTGCTGGTGGAGACTCCCTTCCAGTGCCAGACTGGCAAAGAAGCAGCTGGTGCCAACCACAGAAATAGCTACAAACACACTGACTGAATCACAACTCCCAGATATCCACAAAATGCCATCACGCACAAACACAAGCACATACTGTCCTTTTTCCAATTAAAACAACAAGTTTGTGTGGTTTCAACAGGTAGTAGAGTGCACAAAGAAACATTATGAAAGATCAAAGCCTTGGGGTTTTCAGTCTTTGCTGCTCTCTTCCCCCCTCCCACCCTTAATAAAAATGTTAAATTAGGTCTGTTATAGGATTAACTCCAATCCTAAGCAAAA
This sequence comes from Empidonax traillii, assembly GCF_003031625.1. Lineage (NCBI taxonomy): Eukaryota > Metazoa > Chordata > Aves > Passeriformes > Tyrannidae > Empidonax > Empidonax traillii. The sequence continues at coordinate 330,448 of NW_020955864.1, forward strand.
TCTAGTCATTCTTGGCACTGAATCTCTCCTGCTGCTGTCTTACTAAACACTGACATTTCTTAGGGAAAAACTATTTTCTCAATTACAATTTTCATTAAAAATATTTTATTTTATAAAAGCTGTTCTGAAATATCCTTTTGATCTCCTCTACGGTTTATTTTATATATTTAATCTGCTGGAAGATCCTGATTGTCAGCCTTTCCTCTTATGTTAGTGCTGCCCCTTTGTACGCCCCTTCTGCATCTTTACCATCTGCAGGCTTGGAAGTAAGGAATGATGGGGACAGCAAATGACTTGTGACACTGGAAAGATGTTGCACCTGATGATGTCATACCTGAGATTAGGAATAGCCTTATGTTCATGATGATGTGAGAGTTCTCGTTCACTTTGCATCACACACAGACAGTAATTGCAAAAGATGTAAAATGACAGTTCAGGAAAAGGAGGGCAGTGAAACAAGGCAATAACTGAGTTTATTTATCAGTGTTAGTAATTCCACATTCCAGCTCATGAAGCCATGTACACACAGGTGTAGTGTATATTGAGAATGTCTACGTAAAAGATAGTGACAAGTTAGTGCAAAGAAGTTGGCTATAGTTAGATTTTTCCAACTTTTCTTTATAATAGTTTATCTGATAGAATAAAGATCTTAGCCTTTATAGAGAGAGCTTATATATATACATCATGAAGCAGTATAATCAAGATATGGTAAAGAGGGCCTCAGACATAATTGAGGAACATAAGGTCATATAAATTTAAAGAATAGACATTACTGATTTTTTTTCTCTTTTCTACACCTATATAGATTAAAACAAACTGTTGCAGGGCCATGGATTAAAATTAATTTTAAACTAATCTCAGGCCTAAATTAAGAAAATCAGGACTTTTACTCACATGAAGAATAACTACAGTTTGAAACAAGAAAACCCACACCACATAAAAGAAAAGCTGGGCTTAGGGGCTTGGCTGTTAGCGTGCTCATGGGAATCCTGGTTCCAGTCCAGCTTAAGCAAAGATTTCCAGTGGGATCTCAAATATGCCATTGGGAATAGGACTAATCACAGAATCACAGAGTCACAGAATATACTGAGTTGGAAGTGACCCACAAGGATCATCAAGTCCAAATCCTGGCCTTGCACAGAAACATCCACAAGAGTTACACAATGTGCCCAAGAGTATTGTCCAAACACTTCTTGAACTCTGTCAGGTTTGCTGCTGTGACCACTTTCCTGGGGAGCCTGTTCCAGTGTTCAGACACCCTCTGGGTGAAGAACCTGTTTCTAATATCTAATATCTAAATTCTAATGTCTAGGTGTTTAAACAAGAGTCTGGGTTTTCTCTGCAGTTAAATGGAGAGGGAGTCACTCATCTCAGTCTAATACTGGGCTTTTCATTTTCAGGTGGCATTAGTCAGACATGCGATATCGTACCGAAGAGGAGATACAAGGACTGCCTGAAACAATCCCTCAGCCTTAGCCATATTGATCACCACCATTGTTCTACCCTGGCCTCCAATTGGGAGGCCTGGAGACACATCATCTATAACGCTGCTGCTGCTTTTGAGAACACACGCAGGATCACTCTCGAGGAGAAAAGACAACGCAGAACGAATCGCGTCCTGTTGATATCACCTGGGGAGTCTTTCTGCTGTACGTTCTGCAACCGGACTTGTCTATCTTGCATTGGCCTTTTTAGCCATCAGCGCACTTGTAGCAAGCGTGGGTAGAACCCCTCTCAAATCTTCGTTCGCGAAGCTTAGCCATGATGATTTAGACATGGTGAATCTGGGATTGAGAGCACAGTTAGAGAAGCAGCCAGAGCAATACCAGTGTGGACATTCCTTGTGGGATCAGTGATCTCATACTCCTCTACTGAGCACTGCAGCAGCAGCAGAACTGCAGCTAGAGATTTACACCTGTATGCATTAGAGAGTGAGCATGTCCATACTTAGATGCACACACATACACATATATATATATGTACATACACATGTAAGTTCATATGTGTGTATAGATGTGCTCATAAATATACACATTTACACATCTACATATGTGTATATATATATATATATATATATACACACATCTATATGTACACATGCTGGGTTTACTGCTATGCTGCATTGCCATATGTGGAGTCTCCCTGTACCTTGTCTACAAAACACTATCTTAGTTGCGTTTTGGGGAAGAATGTGCTGAAGGTTGTGAAGGATGAAGCTAATCTTAGGTGTCACTGGACACCTGAGCTGTATTCAGAACCAGAAGAGCCCCATGTAGGGGCACAAGGATGGTTGTTTGCTTCTGCCCAGTCTGCTCTCAATGCAGGACCAGTGGATGCCCACCACAGCCCTTTTCTGCCTGTAGAAGCAGTGTGCAGAGTCTGAAAAAGGCAGCAGCCTCAATGTCCTCAATTCAGAGCTGCATCCAAAGAGCTCTGACAACAGAAACATTTTGTTATGAGCAAGAATCAGTCACGTGTTTTCTAATTGCGAGATCAGGCATTTAATACAGCCTTTAATGTAATACTTCTAAACACCCATAAGTTTACTAACTGCACCCTGCTGAGACTCACATTAACACTTAGTAAATAGACTATTCAGAAAATGGCATGGCAAGAGTTACACCTCCAAGTAATATTCTATAGAACCGCATACAAATTGTAACCACATTTTCATAAGTGATAAAATGTTTTATCCTCTGCAGAAAAATAAAGGCCATAAAAGCCAAATGCATTTCAAAATAACAAAAGAAAGAAAGGATATAGCTAGTCAGTATTTGAAAGGTTTTGATTTCACTTTGTCAAGCCCCACACTTATATGAGAATCAGGCACCTAAATACCTTTGTGAGTCTGGCAAGAAGTTCTCAGCCACAAAGTAAGGACAGGGAAATGGAAGAAAATTCAAAGTTGCTAATGTGTGGTTCTACTTTAAGGACTAGCTAAGTGAAACTGGCACCACTAAGAAGTTGGTGAGATTCCTGAGCTTATTCCATCTGCCTTGCTTACTTAAGTGATGAAAAGCCCTTCTTATAAGGCTGGTTTTAACTATGCCAGCATGAAAAGGATGTTCCAGGTTCCAGTCCATTTCACTCATATGGCCCCTTTTGCTCAAATGGTTGTGACAGAGAGCTTCGTTCCTTGAGCAAAGCCTTTATCCCTGCTAATGCAAACTAGTGAAAAACGAGGGAATGTTAAGGAGAAAAAAAAACTGGTCTTTTTCCAGCACAAGGTTTTGAAAAAGAACATCTTTTGCTGAGCAAACCACTTTAAAAGAACGCTAGTGATATAACTAAGAAAACATGGAAAGGGAAAAGTTAGGAAAGCTCAAATGTTCCCTCTTTTCCACTCATATATTTCAAAGGGTTAAAAATCTAGAGTCATATAAGCAAAATACCCCAAAGCATGGCTTTAATTAAAAAGGAATTAAAAAAAAAAAAAAAAAAAAAAGGAAGATTTCTTTGTGCATATGTCCCCAGTTTTCGTTACTGCTATATGGAAGAGAGACCTAAGCGTGGTATTCAGTTTCATTTTCTCAGTTAGCAAGAAACTGGCTAAATTCTGGTCCCACTTTGAGAGAAATCTGAACAAAGAGAAATTATATGGAACAGACTCCTCATATGTTGGGAAAGCTGCTCCTCCATGATACCTGTTCTTCCCATCAAAACAAGGACCGTCTGGACTCCAGGTGTCCCTGTTACTAGGGGTTAGTACTATTGCATCCTTTTTTTCTAGTAATATATATATTAATTAAATCCAGGGATGCTGTTTACAGAATCTTTTATAAAACCAGTATGAGATACTAGAAGAAAAGAAGGGCAGGGCAGAGAAGGGAAACAGAAACATCATTCAAGATATCTCCCTGAAAAATGCAGGAAATTATTGCTTTTTTGTCTAGAAAAGAGTATATATTCCCCTCATCAGAATTATAATAGGTGTATTTGGAAAGAACATGAGCATTTATGCTCCTGGGCAAATCCACAGATACACAGATGGATAACTTGTGAACTACTAGTCTGTCATTTCTCTGCTTGCAAAGTTTCTTCCAGCTTCTAAACTCCCTGCCACTGTCCAATCAGGAGGTCTGCTGGGCTGAAAGGGTGGGCCAAATAGTTTTTTGGATGAAGCAGCTCACATATTTTGGCAAATGTCTGCATTAGAAAATGCAAACCACACTAGAACTTAGTAGTTCCTAAAGTTTCTTTACTTGTTTAATCCCTTTCTGCAACTGGTCCTAGAAACATAGTCATGACACTTCTATTTACAAATTGCAGTAAGTTTAAGCAGAAGTGCCTGCTTCAAAACCTATTCAGAAGTCATGGATAGCCTTTGTAAGCTTTGGATCATGATCTTCGAGTCTGAGTTCAGGACAATTCTTCCACCATTCCTCCAAAACAGCAAGTACAAGAGAAATAGCCTCACCTTACAGCTGACTGTCCCTTTTGGGCAAAAGGGTGATTCCAATTCCACAGGCAGTGACTGTTCAAAGCATAGTGGTCCTCAAAGCTGGCAAGGCAGGAGATGAACACATTGCCATGAAATGCCTTTATGTATCATATCTGCAGCATCTCTGCTGGAGCAAGTTAATGCAGCCGCTTCTTTGAGGACTCAGAATGGGAACTTGCATCTTGGAGCTGCACTAGTGGGAAACAATTCCCAGGCCAACCCTGCCTTTACACTGTGGGTGATCACCAATCAATTCCAGGTGCTGCTCACCAAGTACAGCATGTCCCAAATTTCTCATGGCTGAGCTGATGCCATTCTCAGACTTTCCACCATTTGAACAAAGCTGGAAGTTAGCTGTGCTACAGAGAGCTGTGCTTACACATGGGAACAGTCATTTTGTCACCAGCCTCAGTATGCTTTGGCATCTGACCTACTCTTCTATTTATGATTCTTCCCATCTTTCATTCTGATTTTATAATACTACCCCCCTGGGAGTCTTTTGCAAAATACTTTATAGGCAGAGGAGTTCTGGAGTGTGGTGCCAATGCATAAGACAGCATCAGGCATTAGCCTGCCCTTGTAGCCTGGTTTCGAAAGATACTGGTGCAGGGCTTCCGTATATTTGTCAGTTGCTGCTTCACTTCCAGCTCTGCAAAGGTAACTTCTGCTCCTCAGACAATGGGAGCCTTCTCCCTATGGTCAGTAGAGATGGATACTTTTGAAGGCTCCCAAGAAGCAAATCACGTTGCCAAAATCAGTCTCCTTTCTGCCAATATTAGCAGTGCTGGAAACTGACACCTTGGGGCTTCTTAATGAGAGCTTTTAGGTTAGCTATTAGGAAGGAGTAGGCAGCACTGCTCCTTGAGGCAGCACTCCTGCCAGTGTGGCTGTTCTTAAAAATTAGGATGATGAGAGGTTGAGTCCAGATTTTCCAGCCCTGTTTGATCATCCTCATCAATGGCTGAGACCAAGCTCTCGGACTATACCTGTAACGATAAAGCAAACATGGCCACAAGCACTGGCATGGGATCATCCAGCCTGCATAGTTGCTGGCAAGCTCTCCACCAGGCTGTGCCCGGTGTCAACCCACCTTCTCCCAGATAGTGCCAAGCCCTTCTCACAGGACTCTCATGGGGCCAGGGACTGCTCCCACAGTCCCGCCGCCTTTGGGGGCGTTGCAGTAGTATCTGTGTGGATGTGAAAATTGGTAGCCACATGTCTTAAAGCAAAAAAAAAGACTCTGGTCCATACGCTGGTACAACCTTTGGGTGCCTAGGAGTAGGTGAAGGATGGTACTGCAGTTTGGTAGTGAGGGGATTGTCTCTACCATGGGAAACTGGCAGTTTAACACATGGTCCTTTTGTCCAAGCTCAACAATTTCTTAAAATGCCTTTTGTCTCATCTCCAGTGCTGACTGTGGAAATATTTTTTCACAATCTGACAAGGATTACACCAAGCAGAAAAAAAATGAAGGGGATGTGAGGGCACAGAAAGAAATGAAGCCTTCCTCAGGCCGTGACAATTTCTTAACTTTGAGAAAAACAATGTTTGCAATTTTCACAAGGCATTAGTCTAATTTATCTAAAGATCTGCTTGTGATTTGTGGGAGATGTTTGTTAAAGCTGATATAAAAGGTAATGCTATGATTTAATCCTCAGGGCTTTAGCAAATAACCACTATCTTTTAATAGGAAGTGGGTGGCATGTTGGTTGTCAGTTCTAATTTCTCCTCTAGACTGAAAGCCTTCTCCATACTTTTTCTATTATCCTGTACTGCTAACTTTTACAAGACTACAAGATCTGCCTTTTACATGGGATAAGACCAGAAGGTAGAACTTTAACAGAGGTTCACCATGTTTCAAGGGAGCATATGTGAAAGCATCAAAGCAGAGGAAGAAGTTAGCATTGAAAAGATGCTCTCAGAACACCCATTGCTCCTGTGGTTTGTACATTATGCTCTTACAAAAAGATCTGGATTTGATGTCTTGTCCTTTGCTTTCTGGGGTGAGGAAAAATCTGAGCCCTTTGAGAGTGGGGAAGGGTATTAAATAAGGAAAGAAAGGACCTACGGCAAAGATCAAAAAGAAAAAACAATACACAGAAAAAACAAGAGGACCGAGAAGATTCAACTCTACGGTACCTAACAATAATTTTTAAAGGCATGAGTTTGTCCAATGTGTTGTTTCTTCATCCAATTTATTGTAATGATGAACAGCTTTAAAATTGGACTAGAATACTAATTCATAGTTTGTGTGTGGAATAAATGATAGGCAGCTGTGGGCTAGGGGGCCGCTGGGGGCTCTCTGGCAACACAGACTGTTCAAGCAAAGAAACATAACTCAGTGTCTCTGGTAGCAACGAGAACATATATATTGCAAATTAAGTAGTTCTTCCTACCATTTAATGAAAGCTGGGTGCATGTGACATTGCTATTGTTGTGCAGTGATCTATTTGATGTGAATTTGGCCTGTACTTAGCACTGTGCTGGAGAAATCTTTCTGTGCTATTTGAACACTTTTGAATACAGGAACATCAGTGGACTAAAGCTTCTCATCAGTCAGGTGATAGGCTGGCAAATTATTTTGGAGACACCTTGACAAGTAGGAAAAGTGAAGGATATTCATTTCACTGTGCTACTGAAATGAAGTACTGGGATGGATCCACCAACACTTAGAGTGTCAGCCAAGGGCAGTGTAATCCATCTCAGTTTTTTGCTGAAGAATAGAAGATTAGTTCTTGTAGATGTTTCCACATCTCTGTGCATGAGGAAAAGAGGAGGCAGAGGCATGGTTTGGTGGCAGCATGGTCTTGAAAGGAGTGCATGCACCACAGTCCTACAGAGGCAAGGGGCAGAGGATCTCTGCAATGGGCTAAAGCAACCCACAGCCCACACTTGCTGCTGGAGATCTACAGAGGCAGTGCAAGAAACACAGATAGATGGGTACCTTGTTTTCTACAGCAACAAACCTACACCATCTGCACAAAAATTATATTAAAACAAACCTACACCATCTGCACAAAAATTGTATTAAAACCTGAACAGATTTTCCAGTAAAATGCAAATCCACATGCATCTTGCATGAGCTTGAACAGCGGCTCAAAAACACCACTCACCCCATGCTCACCAGAAGGAAGTCTAGCTGCAGTTCTGAATCACACAGGTGAAGGCAGGGTTGGACTGCAAGTGAATGTGGGTTCAGACTGTGGTTTTGCACCACATGTGTAAAAGGAGAGTTGTTCACACAGGATGGTGTGAAAGTTTGCCAGTTGTCTGAGCCAGGTGGATTGCTTGAATGGGAAAGGGATTGAATGTAGGGAATGCAAACCAACATCCAATAAACCCAGTGATGGCAGGAGGTAGAATTCTAACTGAAAAAACATGTTTTAAATCTAAGAATAAATCTTAATTCTAAAATTCATTCAGGAAACTCTGCCAGACACCAAAATAACCATAGGCTCCCTGGCACTTTTTGCAAGAAATAAATAGCTCAATAGTTATTTCTGGATCGAACAGTAACTTAGGACTAATGTCCCATGCCAGTCAAATACTGATCTCATGCACAAATGAAACCCAACTCTAAATCCATACCCAAGAAGAGGCCAGTGAGGACTGTCAGACTATATCTAAGTACAGAAGATAGACCCTGATAGCAATACCCCCAAACCTATCCTAAAAGTACCACTTTGAATCAGCAACAGCTCCAATTCCTGGCACAATGGTAGGTGAAAGCCTGACTCTAACCCCAAACTTGCATATAACTTGGAGCCCTGTCCTATGTTCAGCTTTGATGTGGCTGCAGAAGGATTAGTGAATGACTCTCCCAGGCTCAGAATTGCTTCAGCTAGATGGTTCTTTTGAGCTACAATATTAAAACCCAATCAATAATCCTTTGTGATCCAGGGAAAATGCCCAGCACTGGGTTTGCAGCAAGAATTAGGATTTTAGGTGCGGTCTAGAACAACATGAGGATGATTAATGGCTTTTGGCAAAGTCTCCTCTCCAAGTATGAGACTAATATGATAGGGCCATGTATTTGTGCACTGAAAACAGACTGAGCTCAGTGTTTTTTGCTGAAGACATCTGTACTATCTTTTATGACGTGTTTGGATTTTGAATTAAAGTGTGAAACATGCATTGTGACTAGATCTAATAAGGGCTATACTATATGTCTTTTACTTCAGGATTGGAGATGATGTTAGGGTGATGTATTAAAAAATCTCAGTTGATGTTTTTGAGCAAGGAAATTTTAATTAATTTTGTACTATACATATCACTTGGGCTAGTTGGTAAGAAGTCTCAGAATGAGATTAGGAATTTAGGATAAAATTGCAATTTGGCTACATGGACTTGCATTCCTTTTTTGTGAAGAAGAGCACTAAATTTGTGCTGATTGAAGTATGCCAGTCAAGTGCAAATATTTCACATGGACTGGTCATGACCTGGATATAGGACTGGAAGGGATACTAAGCAAGTTTGCAGATGGTACAAAACTGGGAGGACATGTTGACTCCCTCGAAGACAGGGAGGCCCTGCAGAGAGACCTTGACAAATTAGAGGACTGGGCAATCACCAGCCATATGACGTTCAACAAGGGGAAGTGCCGGACTGCGCTCCTGGGATGGGGCAACCCTGGATGTTCACACAGACTGGGGAATGAGATGCTGTAAAGCAGTGCCATGGAAAGAGACCTGGGGGTCCTGGTCGATGGCAAGCTGAATATGAGTCAGAAGTGCCCCGGCAGCCAGGAGGGCCAACTGTGTCCTGGGGGACATCAGGCCAAGCATCACCAGCTGGTCAAGGGAGGGGATTGTCCCACTCTGCTCTGCACTGGGCTGGCCTTACCTTGAATATTGTGTGCAGTTTTGGGCACCACAATGTAAGAAAGATATTAAACTATTGGAGAGTGTCCAACAGAGGGCAAAGAAGACGGTAAAGGGCCTTGAGGGGAAGACATGTGAGGAGCAGTTGAGGTTTTTTGGTCTGTTCAGCCTGGAGAAGAGAATGAGGGGAGACCTCATTGCAGTCTACAGCTTCCTTGTGAGGGGAAGAGGAGGGGCAGACAGTGATCTCTTCTCTGTGGTGACTCATGACAGGACCTGAGGGAATGGCCTGAAGTTGCATTAGAAGAGGTTTAGCTTATAGGTTAGAAAAATGTTCTTCATCCAGGGTGTGGTTGGGTACCAGAACAGGCTCCCCAGGGAAGTGGTCACAGCACCAAGCCTGACAGAGTTCAAGAAGCATTTGGATGATACTCTCCAGCATATGGCATGACTCTTGTGGATGGTCCTATGCAGGGCCAGGAGTTGGACTCAATGATCCTTGTGGGTCCCTTCCAACTCAGCATATTCTGTGATTAAGTTTTGGTGTGTATAGATACTACTGAATAACATTTACTGAGTATTTTTTATTATTGCACATTATTATTGATTATTGCTGTTATTATTGCTAAATTTGCTGTGGCCTATATTTTGTTTTCTCTAATATAAAAAAAAAATGCACAAACCAAGAAATAAAGAACGAGGGGGAGAGGAGGTCAAATCCCACAGCAGTGCAAGCTGCTTCCCATGAGGCCCTGTCTTGACAATGCTGCCAGGATTTGCAGGTGCAGACCCATGAAAATAACAGCAGAAGAACAACAGCATAAAAACAATTAAAGAAAAGTACTGCCAAAGAGAGTCTGGAAAACACTGCCTCATCAGCTTCGGGAAAAGGGTTTGGAGCTGCAGACCACAGGCTCCAAGCATTACAAAGGCTAAGGCAACGGAGCACTTAAGGCACAGCGCAGCACACATGTGAGACAAGCACTGTTTTGTAGCAGGGTGACAAGTCCTGGAAATTTCTATCCATTTCCCAGAGGACTCTCAAGCCTTTGCAAGAACATCCTGTCAATAAGCAACATTAGCAGCAGTCCCCTGCAGCAGGCAGTGATGGTGCCTGTGATCTGTGATGGGTCAGAAACAGTTCGTTTGAGTAGATGAAGGCTTTTATGAATTGCGCCTGCCTGGCTGAGATGTAGGTGTTCCTGGTCCCAAAAGGCTTCTTCGGTACTTAGTCCTGAGCCTGGCAGGCGTCACTGCTCCTGGCCAAAGGAGAGGCTGGATTTGGGCGTCTCAGTCAGCCTGGAATCAGTCGGTGAGTTATGTCTAGGGATTGTTGATGGTTTATTTCCAGGTGTGTCAGGGAGCACAAATCATCTTCTTTTTTTCCATTTTTTTTTTCTTTTTTTTAGGCAGGGTGTGACATGGTATGTGCATGGCTGCTTCGCTGAAAATGACACAAGTCCCAAACCTACTCCTTAGGTATTTTGCTGTGAAACTAGACACAGCAATATGATAGCAAGTCAGAGTGAAATGGGAAATAACTCCTTTCCCTCATCTGAATATGATGTCAGACACTACTCACCCAGAAATAAAATGTCTGATTTCTTGCTGTTATTTCATTGTGTTAGAAGGATTCTTTGAAACTTATAACAGATCTTTACCAGTAATTTAAACTAGCTACCAGTCTCCATCCTGGTTACTGCACATCTATTGCCAAGACACTGTTTTGGTAACAGTTAATAATCAGCTGTCTGGACTACCTCACCATAAACATTACAGGGTTTCATCACTCATGTTTTATTTAATTCCACTTGTCATCAGGGTCTATTATTGGAGCCTTACAATTTTGTTCAAGAGGGCTGATTTTTACTACTGTTGAAAGGCCCTCTATGTACTTTTTGCACTTTATTCTCCTGAGCTAGGATCCTTTTCTTTTGGTTCTCAGGTTGA
>NW_020955864.1:344091-347773 GCF_003031625.1 Empidonax traillii
CTTTGCTGAAGTCCAGATAGACCACATCCACAGCCTTTCCCTCATCCACCAGGTGGGTCACCTGATCGTAAAAGGAGATCAGGTTGGTCAAACAGGATCTGCCCTTCCTAAACCCATGTTGGCTGGGTCTGATCCCTTGTCCATCCTGTAGCTGCTGTGTGATTGCACACAGGATGATCTGCTCCATAAATTGATTTGCTCCATACATTGATTTGTTTTTTTGTTCTGTTATGACCTCCTACACTTAGCCTGAAAACATGCAGTGTAAATGTAACAGGTAGTTGCCTGGAATAATCAAAATAGTTAACATGGTCAAAGGTCAAAATGGAAATAATGAGATAGTAGCTCCCTCAAGGATTGCTGTTGCACAGAGCCTCAGACAAGAATCACACCAAGTGAGCACTTCAGCCCCTGTGATGGGGAGTGATGGCCCCGCCATTCACATGCCTTTGCTTTTGCTCTGTCCCCTGACTCTGCTTTTCTTCTCTTGCCAGAAGGAGAGGCTGTAAGGGAAAGACTGGCAGCAGGCAGAGAGTGTGCAGGCTGTACTCCTGAGGGCTGCCAGAGAAAAGGATGCAGGTTTCTATGTTTGTCTGTGCACAGCAAAGAAGCTCCAAAGAAACTGAAGGGGCCCAGAACAGGCAGTTTCTGGGTTGGAATGAGCCTCCTGCATTCTACCAGCCCGGGAGATCCATGAATCTGATCTGTTTTGATCACAAATTCCCTTGCAGATTTGCAAATCCTCTTAACATCAGAGCTGCTCAGAGCTGGTGCTTCTTGAAAAAAAAGGTTAGACAAACCAACGTCTTTCTGATGGAACAAGTAAAATCTCTTCTTGCATAAGTCTATGCTTGGTAATACCACACCATGCAATCCAGCAGTGAAACACATCTGAACAGAGGAGAAAAAGACATTTCTTTGAAGTCAACAGCAGATGCTACAGTGAATGTTTTTACATCCAGTCTCTCAGTACACTGACATACCCAGGCCTAGGCAGACATGCTTGATCTGTGCTCATGCACTACCTCAGTAGGATCTCCTCTGCAAGGCACACAATCATATTAGTATGGCCCAGAGCCTGAAAGAGTAAGTCCTGCTCAGTGTGTGTGTGTGTATATATATATATATATATATATATATACCTATCTCCAAAATATGACATATTATGATACAATATAATAATACAATTATACCATATAATCAGTCAAACCAAGTACAGCGCTATGCCACGGCCACTACATGGCCAAAACTGATGGGCTTATGGGCTGCTTCAAGTGCAAGTGGAGTAGAAGCATAACATTCTGCATTTGTTCATGTGGAAATCTCCCACCCTGATGCTCTTGAATGTGTTTTGCCAAAAGAAACAAACATCTTTTCTCTTTATGCCCCCGTTCCTTCTGTCTGCCCTTTGATTTGTCCCTTCCCTGTTGTTCCTGACCTTTCTCAGATTCAAACCTGCAACTCTAGGCACAGTGCTTGGAGTAATCTCTGATTATCACTGAGCAACTAGAAGTCCTCTGTTTTCCTTTTGTTTGCATTATACACTTTCAACTTGGATTTTTTTCTCTCCAGCCATTACCTTTAAGCTTCTCTCATTTGTAAACAAAATTTATTCCAAAATATTTTCTCTGCACTCACTATGCGTTTATTTCTGAAATGCCTTCACATCTGTCATTTACATTTTTATCAGGTTGATCTTGCTGCAGCACCTTTCCTCTCTTTTCCCTCTCTTCTGAAGGAAGTGTCCTAAGTCTGGACACAGCTATGTTTTGGTAATGTATGGGGGTGAAACTCCATGTTCAAAGTGTAGCTTGGACTCCCTTCAGTGACTACACCCAGAGATTTTCAGGGAGATGTCCCTCTTACCTCTCACGGAGGGGTGTGTGCTCTTTTTGTATTCCTCTCCCCCTGTTATGCCCCGTGCCCATCACTATCAACCTGCCTTGGGAAGAGAAAGGCAGGAAGAACCCTGGCAAAGCCAAGAACAGGCCAAACAGCTGCAGGAGCAGCTGAGTCAGATGCCAGAGTATTTTGCACAGTTTTTGCTGGCCACATTCAGTCTTTCATTACTGCTTGCTCCAAACCCCATCTCCCCCTCCAGCTCATGACTCTTCATCTCAGCTTCATTCCTTTCGGTCCCCAGCTCCTGCTGCCTCATCTCTTCTCTCCTGGCTGAGCCAACCTCTCGTGTTCCCATTCTCTCCTCTCTCTCCCTGCTGCTTGCCCTGCCTGTTTTGGACATGAACTCCCTGTCACTCAGAGAGCCACACAGAGCCTGGCATGCCTGGGTCCCTTTTCAAGCGCTGCTGTAGTAACAACGACAGAATCACATTGTGCTTATATCTTTACTAGCTTATACAGGAATATACAGTCGTGTTTTACAAGGCTATAAAAATATATCTTAAAGGAAACAAGCACAGGAAAACAGGAGAAGTGGGGCCAGATCAGCTGATGTAAATAAAGGCTGCATTGAATTAAATAGTGCTGCAACTATTTACAGCAGCTGCAGGACCTGACCTGTGGCCCCTTCCTAAAGCAGGGACTTGCTGCAGCCTCCTGCCCCTGTTATGGTAGAAACTGAACCGATCTCCCTGTGCCCACCCAGTGGGATGCTGGCAAGGAGGAGGAGGAGTTGGACACTCACTCCAGTCCCTCAGGGGGTGAGATACAGCTGTGTTACAGCTGCAGATGGTGATGCTGACAACCAGGCTGCTGTGCTGTGCCCGGTGATGAGGGAGGGACAAATCCTGCTCTGCCCATCTCCTGTGCCTAGCCATGGACCAGCTGCAGCCCCTTTGGAACTGGGCAGGATTCACAGTATTCACCAAATGGTACCATTTCAGGTCTCTAAAAACTACTTGTGAGTAAGACCAAATTCAGCAGAGAGCATTGACTTCTGGGTGCTGGAAAAAAAATAAGGAGAAAGCAGGGGAAATCATTTGGGAAGGGTCAAACTTTGTATTTTGACATTTTTTGGTTTGAGGAGAAGCTGAATTCAGTTCACTTTTACCTGAAACAAGTGTTGAATTTCCATTCAGCCATTAAAATGGTAAAGTTGTAGGACTTTCTGGAGTACATACACACTACCCAGCATGTACAGTAGAGTACATTTTATTTTTCCTGGATCTGATTTGCAAAAATAAAAATTCCAATGGTAATCTTCGAGGAGAGATGATGTTCCATTGAGGCATCAGAATGACATGATGACTCTGGCAAGTTGTTGTACTGAATACTTAGAGAATCCAGTTATACAAATGAAACAAAAGGACTAGCTCTGTAGAACTAAACTAAGAAAATGGATAAAGCTATTTTTGTTTTGTTTTATTCCAGGAATTTTCAAAAGTAAGGGATATTTTCTCTGTAGGAGTGCAGTTCTGTGGACAGTCAGAAGAGCCCATGGGTAGGAGGTGTCAGCTTTACCCTCCACAAGACCATCTTGGTTGTCTTGAGTCATTCGCAGTTTTCAGTAGGTTCAGAATAGTGCCTTACAAAAAAATAACTATATCTAATTTGAACTTTGAAAAGAGACTAGATGTCAAACAATGGGACCAGCTGGTGTTTCTTTCAACGCTGAAACAAAATGCTCAGAGCACTGCAATGATACACTTAAAAATCTGTTTGTCACATCTCCTCTGGAAAAGTGTAGATTTCAATAGTTCTTCATTTCATTTAAAAAAAAAAA
>NW_020955864.1:348452-424166 GCF_003031625.1 Empidonax traillii
AAAAAAAAAAAAAAAAAAAAAAGGTAAAAAAACCGCCAAACCCTTCCAGCCAGCTGTAAAGAAAAAGTGTAAAGCTATCTCAGCCCAGCAGTCGGCTTCCCGAGATGGCCGCGAAAGGGTGATGAAAGGAGGTCACGTATGGAACAGCTCTCTCAGCTCACATCTCCGGCGGCTGCAATCGCGCTCACCTTGGCAGGGGTACAGAGGGTTTGGTTCCTCGTGACACTCCCCAGCAGAGCAGCCATTCGCACCTGCGCAGCAGGGATGGAAAGCCCTGCCAAATCACCACGGCAGGTTTCAGCTCTGGGGACAAAACAATACTGAATCAGGCCTAGAAATGTTGAGGTTTGGATTTCCAAGGATCTTTAATTCTGGTTTCCAAGTCTGTAAACACGCAGTGATTAACAGTCTGGAAGCACTCACCATTTCCCCAATGTCCTGAGCCTTAATGGCAACCTTGGGGAGGGAGGATGATGGGTTATATCCCATCTTTTGTTGAAATCCATGAGAAATTATTTGCCAGTGTGCAATGGAAGTGAATGTTGTGCTTTGGCTCCTCCGACAAGCTCTGCTCTTGGCCCTTGCAGGACTGCGTGCATCTGCGATGGTGCAAAACCGCTTTTAAATGCTTCTAAGTGCCCCTTTCAAATTAGCTGAATAGACACATCATGGAGAAAGAAGGGAAAATGTGCTAAGATGTGATTGCTAAATAAGAAATCAGCAAGACCCGTTTAGCATCGCAAACACTTCTCCCTGCAATTTGGCAGGGCTGCCTACATGTTGCACAGGTGCAAATGACTTCTCCAGGGACAAAGCACTGTGAAACTGGGCCTCTTTTCCAGCAAAAGACAAGTAGGGAAATAAAACCCCTGGACCAAATCCTGCTGTCATTAACACTCTTGAATCCTACAGACTGAAGGCAAAACACTCTCTAGACTGAGCAAGACAAAATTTTAAACTCTCATTTTCTGGTTTGGCCAGTAGGTACCAGCAGGTCCAGTCTCCTCCATGTTGATGGAGTTGTGAAGGGGGGATTTGCTCCACCATGTTGTTACTAGTGCTTTCTACACACCATTTAATAGTTCCAAACACTACTTGTGGTTTACATATTCCCACCACCTCCACCTTGGCTAGCATGCAAACTGCTCACTAGGAGATGGACAGTGTGGTCCTGCTGCATCCCACCCACTCCTTGGAGATGGAGTCAATTTTCCAGTATCAGGGGTGTCACTGACATCCAGCAGCTCTGGACCTTCCTTGACTTTTGTGTTTATGGTGCAGCAAATCCCAGGGCAAAGCTCAATCATGGGCGTTACAGTTGAACGGGGTTTTCTCACTGGTCTCATCATACAACACAGAATACATTCCAAATAAATACTTCTATTTGCCTTTTTTTTTTTTTTTTTTTTGCATGGACTACAAAAAAGAGGTCATGAGGAAGCAGGCACCATATCATAACTACATAATTATAGGCATTTTTCTTAGTTATTCTTAAAAAATTAAAAGGAAAATATGTTAATAGTAGCCAAATCTAAAGAACTGCACTTTTTCCAAAGTTTCACCACTGTCAGTGTTGTGTTTTTCACTGGGAAAAGCTGTTAAAGCAATTTGGATAAACTAATGTTTATCTAAATGTTCAAAGTGTGCAGAGGTCTTTGATATCAGAGCAATCCCTTTGTGGCCTGGCTTTCTGACATACACCCTGCTGGCCCTTACTTTGTATGCTGCAAACACTAGAACATTATACTCAGATACAGAAGAAGTCAATAAATACATACTTCAATTAAAATAATATCCCCTGCCCACAAACTGCTTATAAACATCACAGTATTCCCCTACTCTGTCCTTTAGGTTTCATATTGTTTCAGGACTTTACTGTATGTTTATTGAGCTACAAGCTTGGTGGGTTTCTTCATTCTGTAGAACAAACGTATAGAGTTTTTATCATTTGATGCAAGCTTCTGTTATTAAAGAAATATGACTTTCTTACATAATTGCAAGAGAAAGTTGTAGAAGAACAAGGCAAAGAAGAAGTCATACACTTCATGCAACTTCCACTTTCATCTCAGCCATCTTTGCTTCAGGACTTTCCATTCTTTCAACACTTTCCTTCACTTGTTCCCCTCTAATGTCACTCTGCTGTGTGACTCACTGGGTAATATATAATATGCTGCGCGCACCCAGCACCAGAGGGTTAAAACTGGATTATAATGTGAGTATTATTCTACCAGGTTGATGAGCTCATTTACAGTTACAGTACAGGTGATAAAATTACAGAGCTGCAAATCCTTTTAGTCTTCTAGAGTCCTTTAGATGATGTCATTTTTCACCAGGAATATTATTTCTTATTAGAGAGGTGGGAAGTGCAGGGAAGGTAGATAGAAATGATTATTAAATGCAGTGTGTGCAAAAGGGGAAAAGATGCTGAAGTCAAATATACACAAAAATTAATAGCTTTCCTGATCTGAGCTCATGTTTCTCATGCTCTTTGGATTACAGTAGGGTTACCCTTCTGGTGTCTGCACCCCAGGGATTCACATCTGTGTAAATGTGGTAATAGAAAAAGGCCCTCATGATGAATTCATGAATTGTTCTCATTGACACTAGTTGATACTTTTACTTGGACAAGTCTCCTTTGCAGGTGCACTGACCACACACTAATTGAAAGGATTATTTTCATAACTTTCTGTGCAGTCTGCAAGGCTTTCTGTGAAAAGCATAATTGTTTCAAGCAGCTGCTTGGAGTTGTTTTTATTAATTTCTTTAAATCAAACAATGCTGTACCGGCATATTTGAAACTCTCCTCCAAACTTCGTATGAGCATAAATAAGATAGTGTATGTGGTTCTTGTGTGGGACAGAAATTTATTTGCAAGTACAACATTTCTGTGAGTGGGAAATTGCTTTTAAAATGTACTTTTTCTCCGAGCCCCTTGCTATTTTTATCCTCATCCCCACAACAAATCTTTAATGTGCAGTATGTCTGCATTGCACCTGTTGGGATTAACTGGGACCCGAGCAGACATGTTACAAGTCCATGCATTTGCACTGCCTGATACTTCTAATCCTGAGTTTACTCTGTGTGAAGCCCAAACTTTAAAGGGTTCTTCAAGTAGTGTTATTCCTATTTCCTGAGTGAAGCCAGGTCTCTTGCCATGAGACTGGCCATGATGTCTGAAAACTGATGTCTTATTGACTCAGTCCTCAACTTATATAGCAAACCAGGGGTATTAAAAAAGTGTCCATGGCACAATTATTTGGATGCCACCTTGGTGCCTCCTTGCTCTTTTCCTTGAGGGAAATGTTTAAAGTGTGGAAACTATTGTGGGCAAGCAGAGTAAAATGAAGCTGGAAACACGTAGACGAGAGAGACAGAGAGCAAGGACAAGAGATCACTGAGAGTCACTCACTACTCAGTCTCTCTTCTCACTTCAGCTCAGCCCCCACAGCACCTTGGGGACCAGGGATTTGGCTTTCATGCAAAAACCCTGGAGTCTCCCTGCAGCAGCAGAGGAAGATTTACACAGGAAAGGGGATTCTAATCCTCCTTCTTTCTCCCAAGCCTTGGAGGGAGAAACCAAGGTCCCTGCTGCAGCCTGGGTGTCTCTGCACTGTCTGTCTGTCCCAGCCCCCCTTCCACCTCCATTACCACTCCACTCCAGATCGGAGACTACAGCCAAGTTCTTGTCCTGTCTTACCCCTTCCTCCTGGCGTCCCACACACTCAGCCATCAAGGGGAGCTCCAAATCCCCTCCAAGAGTCCTACTCACCCTTGATAGTGGAAGAAGTGCCATGAGCCTAGTTCTTCCCTTACATTTTGGGTCTAGCTTGCGTGTGCCAAATGCTATGAGACTGTGGAAATGCAGCACATGTCATGAGACCTTTGGGGGCTGTGCATTTTGCTAACTGAAGCAAAATCCAAAAAGTGTGTAAAATGCTGTTTTGGTGGCTGGAATACAATGCAGGAAGTTCTGAGCAGATAGCATCCAAGATTTAGAGATTTCTTAACACAAAACATTCATGTAACTGTCAGTCTTCTTGTATTTTCACAAGATCACTAATAACCCCTTTGTTGCTGTGGGAAAGATGATTTTCTTGAGCAAACCCTGTAACTTCCCTGTGACATAGCTGTCTGAGACAGAAGAAAACAACTTCAAATGTTTAAAAAACAGGTAACAAGCCTTGCAAAATCAAGAGGCTGTTCCGGAAATAACTATTAATATGCATGTAAAAGTAGGGTTTCCTAATTTTCTTGATTTGCACTCACAGGGGGAGGATATATTTTTTTATTTCTTCTCTGAACTCATTTAAGCTAAAAAATTTTGATTTGGAGAAAAGATATGCAGGACCTTAACAGAAATGATAAAAATACTTTGGGTATTTCCAGGGAAATAGAAAGCATTGGCAATATAGCTGGTCAAAAAATGAAATTACTATTTCTGGACATATTTGACATGTTCGAGATTGTTTCATTCCCAACAAGAACAAAATTTCAATTGTTTAAATTTCATGGTATTTCATACCAGTTAGAAAGACAACTCTTTTTTTCAGACAGTGAATTTAGTGTTTCGATAATATTCTCAAGTAATTAAATAAAGCTTGTACTAATACAGAAGAAAGTTTAACTAGGATAAAAGAGCTTTTGGTCATAGGAGAGAGAAAACCAGAGAGTTTTCATCCCATACTTAAGCAGGTATCAGGGGAGCACCTCTAAGGTTACTCTGTCTCTTGTTTGAGTAGTGGATGAGCTTCTGGAGAAGCTTAGGCCATCCTATGTCCAGCCTACCACATCCCCCCCTTCCTCCCTGGCTCACTGAGGTGCTATTCGTTCCCTTGACCTGCATGGAAAACTCTCCCCAACCTGGGCTGCAGCTGTGCCTCCATCATTCGTGGCACTGATGGGGAGTAAGGACATGGCAGATGATCACTTGGGGATTTGGGGTAATCACATTAGGAGGGTTACATTTGATTTTTCTGCAGTGCTGCTCTGATGCAAAATGTTCTCATGTGGACCAATAGCCCAGGATTTGATGTATGCTAGTCAGGCTTATGACCACTGCCTCTGATGCCATTTTGAAGGCAGAGATGAGTCTTGCTAGAGGTCCCAACTGCTTTCTTTTGGCCCGGGTGCTTTTCAATAGAATCAGCATTTCTTCAGGCCATGAGCAGCAAACCCCCTGCAGAAGCCTTTGCCACATTCCCACCTTCTCAATTCTCAGTTGCTCCTCAATTCTCAGTGCTATCAGTGAATTGATCTCCGAGGAGCCCAGGTTTCAGGCTGTCCCAAAGCAGGCAAAAGTTTTCCTTGGCAAGGAACAAAAGTGCTCACTGCACAGGCCCTCCTGCAGCTCACCATGGCCAAGGGCTGCATTGTCCTACAGTGTAGCTGAGGAGTATCGCTTCTATTTAAACAAGTTTGTAAATCAAATACTGCGTTGTTTATGTTTACTCTCACTGTAGCTTCATCATCCCTGAAAATCACACTCAGCTCCAAAGTTTGCTCATAAACTTCCCAGAAAAGCTATGTACTGCATCATAAAAAATAGTATTTGTTTTCCTACCAAATAACGCAAAGATAAATCAGTATCTAGACTGTAAAAATCAAGATCTAGTCAGTAAAAATCAGAATTTAGTTGGTAACCACAGCATTCTAAACACTTCCAAGATACAAAGTACTCTGTAATGCGACTTTCTGGTAACACTGTTATGGGTCTGATTTAGGAAATGGCAGCAGATGATGATGATCTTCCTCCTGCATGACCATCCTGGTATGAGACATGTTCCCAAGCAAGTCATGCAAGGACATTCTCCAAAGGGTCCTCACTAAAGGGCCTCTCACATCTTGCTGGGACGGTCCTGCCTGCAGCTAGAAAGCCAGTGGGGCATGAAGGATCTGCCCCTTGCTCGTGATCCTTCAATGCACATCCATGTAAAGTTGCTCATGTGCACAAGAGGCTTTCCCACAGCTATTAGGTTTTGTGCCACGGGGTCTTACCTGAAGATTAGCATTTAAATCAATTTTTGATCATAAAACCCTTTATAATATATGAAGCATGCTTTACTTGCCCATTAAGAACTCAGTAATGTCTCATTACTGTGTTACTACTTTTCCTAAAAAAAAAAAAAATACTTTTTCTATCTTGCCCTGCCTGTTATTACTAGCAAATAAAAATGGTTCATGAGTACTTTCCCGGTAAGAGACAGCCCTTGTTAAACAGCCACTAAAAACACTCCTCTCTTGACCACAGCTGCATCTGCTACAGCACAGCCTTCTTTTTATCTGTGATCCAAACCCTGCATTCCTCAGCGAGACAAGGCTCACTCTGCTGTCGGGTGGCACTTTGCCGGACTAAGAACTGATTTGCCCACATGTTTGTCAAAGGCTGATTCTCAGCAGGTAGAATTTATTTGCAACCGGACATGTCAGGTGGTTTCAACCCAGAAACATATTTTTGCAGATTCCATTTAAGTGTTTATAAGCTATTGGTTATATAAAACTGAAATCAGTGATGTTGGCAAATTTTCTGTACTTTCTCTGTGTGCTAAAAGCTCAGCTTAACTTTGTTTGTTGTGAGGGGGGCTTTCAAGTGTGTGTCAAATATTAACATTTTAATTTGCAAGGAAATTAGTAGTTGGAAAACCATAATCCCTTATGAGCATGCACACACACACACATGTGCACACGCTCAGTCTATTAAAATTACTTATGTTATTAAGTTTGTAATAAATCCCCAATGTGGTATGGCACGTGCTGAATCACTGAGGTATTTGACAAAGATCTGTTTAAAGGGTTACTCTGGGGCCCCAAATTCCATTTTTAAAGACAAAGCCCTATTGAACCTAATCAATGGGTTTTCTGTGATTCCACCCCTTTCCCATCCCCCAGCAACTTCAATTGAGAGCTTTTGGGCAATTTTAAAGGTTGCTATGTAGTATTTTTAGCTATAGCTGTGAAGTGCTATAGGAGAGCATGAAAACATACCTACATAGGTCTTTATGCCTCCCTCTTCGTGAGCAGCTGTGAACCTTTCCATCGCACATGGGTCATGGCTGGCACTGGCTTCTGCAAACCCAACTGGAAGAGCAGCCATGTTCAGCTGTGCCTGCTGGCAGTCAGGGGAAGTTTCACTCCAGGTTGGATCTGGTACCACCAAAGCATCTCAGGACAGTGGCAAGGGTTTTGGCAGCAAGAGCTCCAGCCCTGAGGGGATAATGTGGCCACTCGAGGCCAGACAGCAGACAACAGCCTTCACCAGCTGTGAGTCTGGCAGGAGCAGGTTCAGCTCTTGTGCTAAGGCAGGCCAAGAGTCTCCTTTTGTTTATTTTTAAGCAAGGTTTTCTTTGTTATATGTAAAGGAGGTAAAGGGACTGGTGGTTTTGTTGAGTTGGTGTTTTTTTCCAGACACATTATGATGTCTATTCCGTTTTTTTTAAATTTTTTCCTGGTATTCTTTGAATGAGGAATGGGGTCATCCCACCAGAACAAAGAGATTTGGCCAGCATGCCAAAACTGCAATTACAGCTAAATGAAAAAAAAAAAAAAAAGAAATGTATTTTATTCATTTCAGCTGTTATGTCTTAATGTAAAGAAATCATTTTGCACAGTTCTGTAATTGACACCTATTTCTAATCTCCAATACTATTAACTTCTAAATCTCTGTTATAAAGAATATTGGCAGAATACCAGAGTCTAATGCAGCTAAATTGACTTAGTTGGATCTGGTGTTTTATTTTCTTTTTTCCAAAATGCTGCAAAAAAAAAATCATTAAACTATTTTGTTAATTACTGATAACATTTTGGTTAGTTGGATTTCCTCTTTTGGCTGCAAAAGACACATTCCTGGAGCATGACATGAGCATTGCCTTTGGGACAAACAAAAAAAAAAAAAAAAAAAAGAGAGACCATTTTTTGAAATGACAAAATGTATTGTTATAGGATTAGAAACAGGATAGCTCCAGGATTATGCTGTATCACTAACTCAGTTTAAGAGGCCTACATATTGAAACTAAATATTGAAGAGCTGCAGGGAAAGGACATCGTTAAGGTGCAATACCTGTGCGAAAATTTGATTGCATTTATCTCAGATGGATTGCAACAGGTTTCTGACAACTCAGAAACCCTCTCACTCAAGCTATAAAGCCTTTACATGTTTATTTCTCCCTACCACTTCACTTCAATGGCGCTGGAAAGCCAGTCTAAGTCTCAGATGTGCAGAAATAAATCTTAACTAAAAACAACCTTGACAAAGCTGTTTCTACTAGTCCATGATAGGCTTTGCTTTGATATCATCATTCCAAGGGAACCAGCAAAGCTGTCTTCTCCTTGACTTTAGTGATGCCCTAAACCAATGTTAGCATCACTTCTCTGCTACAAGATTTAATTGGGAGCTTAAACAGATAGCGGTGAGCTGTGCCAAGTGGGACAGTGGAAGTAATTATCAGATTTAGATATTCTGGCATCCTGGACAGAGTTTCTTAAGCACAGGAAATGAATTATAGCAGAATATCCTTAGACCCAAAAATTATTGGCAGGGAGGAAGGGAAGAACAATGCAGCCTTGGCTGCATGCTGACGAGCTTTGGCTGATTTGCTGTGTTACCATTTTAGTCTGTGTGTGGCTATTTAATTTTTTTTCCTCAAGAGAGCTGAAGTTCTAACACCATCTAAGTCAGAGCTTGGAGAGTTTTTTTCATTTTGTATCCAAAGAACAGTTGTGTTCACAGAGGACCAAACAAAAGGAGAATATCAAGAAAATATGGGTTGCTCTTAATGAAGCATAGGATCCTCCATGAATAAGAGCAGATAGCATCCAAAGGAGGGCAACAAAGATGGGGAACAGCCTTGAGGGGAAGCCGTATGAGGAGCAAATGAGGTCACTTGGTCTGTTCAGCCTGGAGAAGAAGAGATTGAGGAGAGACATCATTGCAGTCTATAACTTCCTTGTGAGGGGAAGAGGAAGGGCAGGCACTGGTCTCTTCTCTGTGGTGACCAGTGACAGGACCTGAGGTAATTGCCTGAAGTTGTGTCAGGGGAGGTTTATGTTAGATATTCTTCACCCAGAGGATGGCTGGGCACTGGAACAGGCTCCCCAGGGAAGTGGTCACAGCACCAAGCCTGACAGAGTTCGAGAAGCATTGGGATGATACTCTCAGGCACACGGTGTGACTCATGTGGATGGTCCTGTGCGGCCAGGAGTTGGACTCAGTGATCCTTGTGGGTTGCTTCCAACTCAGCATATTTGGCGATTCTGTGATATTAAAATGGGTTATAAAATCCACTTCTGTTCCTGAATTTGCATCCTGGCTGTACCTGTGTCCCTGTGTATTTTAACAAATTTAGTGAAATTCAGTGTTCGTTAAAAACTCTTGGCTTTGTATCGGTAGAGACAAAGATCTGGATTCACCTCACTGAATCTAAGGCATATGCATGAGAACCCTTGTTAAGGAGTGCGACACCAAAGGCTTCTTCCTGTAATCCCTGCAGACAGACCAGCACACCCCTTCCTTTCATGAAGTCACCCTCTAACAGATCTTCCACTGAGCAAGCCTCTATCAGGATTGCTACTTAGGTACCAAACCCAAGAGCTGCAGTGGCTGCAGAGAACACGAGGCTGGGCCATTGGCAGGAGCAGACAGAAGAGGACCATGTGTGCCAAGGGACCCGATGGCTGAATATTTTCACTGTGGCAGTCAAGGCTACCAGCAGGGCTAATGCTGGTCAAACACTGCAGACCTTTGACATGCTCAGAAAGGAGATAAGATTTCATCACATTTGCCAGATGTCACAGGTGGATCTCAGATGGTAATTTTCTACTCTAAGTACTGGCGTCTTGAGCAAAATATGATCCAAAAGAAAAGGCTCTGTAGACCACTATCACTCCCCTAAGCCTGATGTCTTACCAGCTGTGACATCATTAGCTGCATGTCTGTAAATTGAAGGTGGTTTTCTAGCCTAACTCTTATCCCGAGTTAGCTCTCAATAAAAGACACTTGTTAAAGTTCAGCTGTAGCAAGGGTTGCATCAAGAGATGGCAGATGGGCAGGCCCAAGCCTGTATCACTGAATACAAAGATATATGGCCTATTGTCTCCTTATGGTTCATGTGATATTCTTGATAAGACAAATGTAAGTTTCTGGCAACCATACAGAGTGAAATCTATATCCAAGGAATGCATATAAGTCAACTTCTACTTAAGCCTTAAATGATGGGTATAGGTATAGTAGTAGTCAATGAAGTAGCCCTGAGAAAATGCGAGGTTTTCCTGTTCAGTGGCCTAACTAGTGGGAGAAGAGCAAGTTGGAATTGATCTGAAAAAATATTTGAAAGGAGTTAAAATCGATTAGAATTATTTTTTCCTCTGTCATTTTAATAAAAAGAAAAAATAAGATTCCGAGAAAGGTGAAAAGGAAAAAAAGATGGCTCACAGTGTGTGTTAGCTTACCAGTTTATTAGGAGACAAGTAACCACACAAATACTCCTCCCCATTAGTCCTAACCAACACGAATTTCATGCCCGTGATTGGAAGGCTGAGAGGTATTGGTGTGTCTGCACCTGCATTCAGCCCCATTGAAACTTTGCCAGAAAAAAAATGCCAAATCCCACATGAAAGCATCTGAGGCTGAGCTGGAAAATTTACAGGTCTTTTTTATCTCGAGCTAGATTGCATGACAGCAAACAGAAGCACCATGTTCACAGGCAGGAAGGTTTCTCCCAGCGAGAATCTGCACAGGGCTGCAGCCTCCTGCAGCCCAAGAGCCGCCTTCGTGCTCCCTTTGATAAGCAGAGGGAGTCATTGACAGCCAAATCCTCACACAGTGAAGGGCTTTGCTCCTTATAGTGACTAGACTCTAGAGGGATAAGTCAGCTTAAGCATAGGAGAAAAGATGCAGAAATGACCCTATGTTCCCTACTAGAGAGAGTTCTGGGCGTGTCTGGGTAATACCTGCAGACTCCCTGCTGCGGTCACGCTGTACCAACAGTCAGTGTATTCTCCCATTCATGCTTTTGCTTTGCAAGAAACAGCAGGGACCGTGCTGTGAACTGCAAAACCGCAGGCTGGCTACTGTTTGTGTGGCCTCATCCCACTGCTGTTCCAGAGCACAAATAAGGAATTTTTACTCTTTAACGGACTCAGGAGTACTCCGTAATCCAAATGGCTTCATAATGAACAAGCTCTTATTTAGTGTGAGGCCTTATTCATTGCACACCTTACTTGTAGCACACTGTTATAACAGCCACGGTGTTGCCCTGACTCTGCTTTGGTTTTGGACTCAATACAGTACAGTAAGTCAAACATTATTGGTCACAATGGTAATGCAGGGTGTATATAATGTGCTTTTATTGCTGCAAGGCATAGTTGAAATATTTACATGGAATACATGAAATAACAGTAAGATTCATGTTCTGTTCCTTATTTGTAAGGTATTTTATTAAAAAGAATTTGAATCTGAAGTTCATAAATAAAGCAGTAATATCACTTATTTCCAGATACTAGTTCCAGCTTGTTGATTTTAATAGACAAGTATAACACTTCAAATGTGGAAGCACAGTGGGTAATATTTATATGAAATCTCCAAGAACCGTGGTATTTTGCTCATGTGGAATATCATGGCATTTTGCCTGGATCAAGTAACCAGCAGATTAGCACATTAACACTTTTAAGAAACATGCATGTAATCCACTCTGAATGTGGTCTTTGACTCCTGGTAGGAATACCTAATGATTTTCAAATTGACGCATTACTTTATAAAGCAAGTCAAATAAACAGGAATTGCTGAGAAGCTTTGGTTGGGGTGTATGGCATAAGCATACACATATTGTTATCAACAGAGGAGACAGGATAAACTCTTTACCACCACAGAAGGATTTGCAGAGTCTACAAAGATACTGGAGAAAGTTGGTTTCCCTTCTTTTTAGAGTTTTATGGCTTCATTGCTCTATGTGGATGGGTAAGTGGATATACACTGTTCACTCTCACTGAAAGTTCAAGGTAAGAGATTAATGGCAGACCTCTAAGACTGACCAGAGCTAGCCAGTAAAGCCTGCAAAACCCATTACTGTTGTCAATTTTGAAAGTCCCACTCTAGTTTGCAAATAGGGGTGGATCTCCACAAGACAGCCAGCCATGTTCAGGCTGCCGTAGCCTCCATCTTAACCAGGAGTTAGGAAGAAGAGCAGGAGGCACAAGGGCGGTCAGTCCTCTGTTACTCAGACAAGGATGTGTGCCTTCCAAGCTGTATTCCAACACAGACTCTTCATGGTTTTGCTCACACAGCCACTCTCCCTGCATTGCTTTTCCTGCTTCCCACAGAGAAAAATTCCCATCCTGCCTTCATGGGAGCTTCTGCTGACTGCAGTGGTGTGCTTGTAGTGATGAACTGCTCCACGTGTACAAAAGTCCTGGTTGTGTGGAATGCACACGTAAGCTCAGTGGTAGGGGTAGGGTAGCTCGTGGCTCTGACTAACTTCAATAGCCATCCAGAGGGGAACAAAACCTACTCCCAGAATGTTTTCAGTATGCTATAGCAACTGAGTTCAACTTCTGCAGCAGGAGACAGCACGGAAAGCCCAACAGTCCCCCTCCCACGAAAGAAGCAGCAGAGTCCAGGCTGCATGCCAAGGAATCCTATCACTAGCCTTGTAAAAAACTCACCAGGGCCACCTCAGAAACAATAGTGAAGTCACGCTTGGCTGCAGTTGGTTATGGTTTGAGAGGGAGCCCATGAGCAGGTCTCACAGAACTATTGTGGCTGGCTCCATTTCTTGTTAGCTCAATTTATCACACTTGTTCCCTCCTTCCTGGAAACAACTTTTATAACCCCATTACTGTACTTAGAGAATGTCCCTGCTTCTCTTAGGACAAGATACGGCTGCTCCAGCTTATACCAGTTAAGACTGTTCTTTGGAAGTGACTCCACAGAAGTCAGTGGTACAAATCAGAGGTTGTTCACATCTGACCTAAAGGAAATGTTCAGGATCTCACCCTTTATCCTACTCAGAGCTGATGCTCTCCTTGCTTCTGCACTGGAGAATCAGGAATGAGCACTGAGTTTCTGGCTATCCAAACAGAAGGTACAATATCCTTGCTTGACCTTGCACCCAAGAGTTAAAAAATAACTTAAGGTTTAAACTTTGGTTAAAATAACCTGGTTAAGAAACTCCAAACATGGATATTTGCAGAATGAAAGCGTTTTAAGAAAGGAAATTCTGGGATTTGAAAAAGAGAAAGACTTGTTGTAATGGAAAGAGCCAAATCAAACTGTCTTTTAAAGCCAAAGCTAAAAAGCTAATACCAAAACCGCTCACCTTTTTACCTTAGTTGCCAGTCTGGACTGAAGGATCTTCCCTTTGCATTGAAGTCTTCTATTGGAAAAAAAAGATTGTAGTGGGAAATATTAAAATCCTAATCATTTAGAGCCTACTCGGAAGGCTCATTTAGAGAGCAGCACAGATGTCAATGCGCAACAATTGCTGCGAACCAAGTACACACTGAGTACATTATTAAAGTCTTGTCAAAACTCTTGGGTATACAACACCAGCAAAGCAGAAACAGCCCTGAGCAACGCTCCAATGTTAGGACAGGATGAGGTTTGATAGACTATTAAAAACCCAAACCAACCTCCCCCTACTTAAACTCACACAAAAGCTCAGATTCTTGGAACACCACGCTAGAGTCAGGCCTTTCCTTCCCCACTGACAGCCAAAGCTATTTTTGCATTTGGGTCAGATTTAGTGACTAGGCTTCAGCCAAAAAATTTAAGGGGGGGGTGGGGGGTGTGAGGAAATCACTGGAAAAAGTCACAAGACTTTGGCTATTTCAGAAACAAAAGGTTTCCATTTTTTGGGCTGGATTCACAAGAGAATTTGGGAGCTGACCACTTTCAGATGTGCATGCTGCAGAGGGATGATTACACATTTGCAGCTTCCGACTCCGGTGCCCCAGGACTGGGGATCAGAGCAGTGCTTCCCATCCCGCACTTTTATATCAGCATCACCCAGAAAGGCAGCCAGATCTGTACAATAGCGTTCACGTAGGCAATTCAGAGTGGCATGCTGAAAGTAGTTAGGTTAGAGCCTTGTTTAGAATAGCATTGCTGCTTTCACATGAGAGATTTCTCAATCCAGTTAAAAATTGGCTCCTTACCCCAGTGCTTGGGGTAAGAAAATGTAGGGGAGGACAAGGATCTGCTTTGCTGGACTGTATGGAGATCCCTGCTTCTGAGGCGAGAAAGCACATAGTCTGAACTCTCTGAAAGTCCTGTATTTTTTTAATCCATACTTTCAGAGCAAAGCAAGTCCCCCTGTCTCTGAACCCTTTTGGGTTGTTATGGAGCTTGGGGGGTCCACAGAGCAAAGAAGAACACCCTGTCTCCACAAAACTAGGACAAGGCTTTTTTTTTTTTGGTTCACGATTGATGGAAAAGCATGTTTTTTAATGGTGAACTATGCAAGATAACCCTGAAAACAACTGAAACACAAGCAGACTTTGGCCCTACAAAGCCTTAGAGAAGTTGGTACAAAGAGCAGCTTCTCACACTGGTGACAAGCGGCACATGCATTCAACACTGTGGGATCATGACCCAGAAGGACAATGAGAACCCTGAGGCCTTCTTCACCTGTTGCGTTTGTACATAGTATTTGCAAACTGTGGGTTTTCCATTGGGAAGCAGGAAGAGTAAAACTGAACAAGGATCCACCAGCTAAGTACATGTAGCTACATAGCATGTGTTCTCCAGGGATGTTCAGAGGCAGCTTTTCCACCTTTCTCATGCTATTTCAACACCTCTGCTCAGCCTCATTTTCCTGCCAAAGTGTTACATTCAAACAAAAGCACCCTTAAACCCTACAAGCTTAAAATTAGGTCATGTGCATGCCAGAAATAATTTTGAAGTATCCTCGTTACCTGTCTGTTTCTTCCCATGCTATTTTACTACTTGTTTGGGAGAGAGGGAATGGGGGTGCGCTAGCTTTTTTTTTTTCCCAACAATATTTGCACAGAAGCATTTGAGAAGCCACACCTTTTGAAAGCCTAAAGGCTATTTCACCATACAAAAAGAATATAACTCTTTCAAACAAATCCCTCTCAGCCGAATAGAGAGGTCATGGTTGAATTTTTTTATTTCACCCAACATAGAGCAGTAGGCACCCTGAAAGTTGCATACATCAAGAAAAGCTGTTTTAATAATGTGTGTGTCTAATCCATGCCTTCCTACTCAGTCTTGTCTTTCTATGTGTAGCACACTCAACTGAGCTGAGCTAACTTTCAGTTTGATTCCTGATTACAGTATTTTAATGCTTAACTGCCACCACTTTAACTTCAGATATTGTATAAGCAAAAATTAGCAACAGTTAACTATTAGGTATTTGCAAAAAGATGAGAGAGTTAAGGAGCCTTAATTTAATATTCATCTTCAGATGGATATTAACTGAATCCATACTTGTATTTAAATACCAAATGATCTGCTGATTATTATGCATAGTTTTCAGTCAGTGTAACGAAAACATGATGTCGCAGTCATGCTGTGAGCTCTGTAGCTAGGTTTCCTTGTTTATATTAACAGCTGTAAACACAGTCT
Source organism: Empidonax traillii (assembly GCF_003031625.1). Lineage (NCBI taxonomy): Eukaryota > Metazoa > Chordata > Aves > Passeriformes > Tyrannidae > Empidonax > Empidonax traillii. Next base: position 364,027 of record NW_020955864.1, read on the forward strand.
AACTCAGCCTTGATTTAAAAGCAGATTTCCCATACTTTCAAGAATTCAGCACATTGTGAAAGCTACAATTTCAGACCTTTCTCACGTGCATATTGATTATACCCAGGAACAGCCTTCCATGCTACACATGCACTTGCAATGACTCATTTTAGAGTACCTACATTAAAAGGGCCAGTTTTCCACTTTCATTAAAAAGCAAAATAAGCATTGTGAATGTTTGCATATCAACTTGCCCTTAATGTCTTGAATACAACCTACAACCATCCACATAAGAGTTTGGACGTGTACTTTTGCTTTGCTGCATCAAGGTTTCACACGTTTACCCCTCCATTTAAAAATACAGGTTGTAAATCATCCTAAAGCCACTTAAGTCAGTGAAAGAGATTTCATTCAGTCAAAAAATGGATTTTAGTGCAAAGTTTTACTTTCCTACCTTTTAATAACAGTGTTGAAAAGATAAGCTTTTGGAAAAGTGACACTGACTATACAAATGACTCTTGAGTTCTCTTCTTTTTAAAGAGTATGTTGAGAAGCAAGCTGCATGTAAGTGGAAGGTCAGGTGAAACAAAAAAAAACCTGCTAGGAACATTTTGTAATATTTCTGCCTTGAGAGAGGCAGCAGCATGTCATTTTAATGGGTTCCTCTGACACACATTAGATCTCCTAGCTTATGAATGCTGAGCAAAGTCAACCAGCAGTGAAAAGCAACCTTGAAGGTCAGGCAAGTGGGGGTCCCTTCCAGAGGAAATCTCCCCAGTGGTACAGAGCTGCTGTAGCAATTTACCATCACACAGGCTTCCATCCACTATGCCTTGAATGGAGAGAGAAAGTAAGGGAGAAGGGGGGGCTTATGTCCAATATTGCAGGGTCCATCAATCCAATCAGAAGAGCTCTTGGGATCATAAATACCATGAGCTAGGGATGCTCCTGGGAAAGTCATGGCGTGTCTCCATCAGTAGCTTCACCACAGTTGACAATATCTCACTGTTCCACCTCTTCTCCCAGCAATCTGTGCCTGGAAAACCTGATTTAGACCATCAAAGACCATCTGTAACTTTATCACAGTGCATGTGTTCTGGAGAAAGAAATCTCTGGACCAGGAGGGCCAAAGTAAAAGGCTAATCTCATGACCCCACTCATCTACGACCAACAGCAAAGGCTCAAGCTCACACTCAGATCCTGTACTCACACAGCGGGAGCACAACACTGATCACACACATGCTGCAAGCTTCACTGCTCATAAGCATGAAAGGCAGGCTCAGGGGTCCAAGCTGTAGCCAGGTTAGGCCCAAAGATTTGTGCAGAACTTAGAAGCCAAGCTCTTCGGTCTGCTTTGAGGCTGGTTCTTCATCAGGATACTTCCCAGAGCCATACTGTATTCATCACTGTCTGTTTCAGGGAGTGAGGGCTGCTGAAGAAACACACCACACATCTTATTTAGAGCTCTGGATCCACTCCTTTGTAGCCTTGCACAGGTTAAGCAATCTCCCACTTGAGACAAGAGTAGCTCTCATGCTAAATACTGTCTCTTTCACCCCCTCTCCTTCAATGATGAGAAGTGAACTTGTCCAAAACTTAATTTTTCCCCCTTGGAAGTCACATATGAACGTGGTCTGCCAAGTGCCTAGTCTAGCCATATTGGTGATGCTAAAATACAGCCTGGATTGACTAAGGATCCAAAAGGAGTTTAGCCAGGCCATTCCACATCATCCTTTGCAAGTTATTTTTACATGTCTGAGATCTCATTCAGCTTGCTTGGCTTCTCAGAGAACAATTAAAAACAATACACAGCAGATGGGAGAGGTAAGACAAACAGAGGTTAAATGACTTGCCTGAGGCTGGTAGAGTCTAGCAGAATGGGCGACAGGAGTCCTGGGTATTAATTAGTTAATATTTGTACAATGCTAAGAAAATATATAGCCCTATATAAGTATTATTGTAAGGTGGCCCCTGCAGTTTGGAGAAGCAGAGGGCAACAGTGCACAGGCGAGTGCAAATATCCTTTCTTGTCTCATGGCATTTCGGTCATCCACGGGGTTGGTCGGGACAGAGCATTCCCAGGACACATGAGAGAGGGAATGAGAAAGCCCAGGGAAATAGATCCCACTGAAGCAACACTGTTGTGCACCCCCAGGCTGCTGCATCTGTGCATTAAGTCTAGGATCAGCTGTTTCCTCTTCTCATTGAGAGCAGTAAACCTGTGAGGTACAATCAAATTGGGCTATATGGTCAGCTGTCTTCAGCAGAAACCTTGGAACTGAATTTGAGATATTTGGGGGTGTTTACAGCAGTAAGAGGTGCAAATCTCTCTGAAGTGCCACAGGACCCACATGCCACACTGCTCTGTGCTCTGCTGAAATCCCGGGAGGAAGGTCAGGCCCATCTGTATTAAAGAAAGATCTCTGGGAAAGGAGGAAAGGGTCACAGTATTGGATTTCTACTTTTTTTTTTCCACCTCTCTAGGGCATTCATCCTGCTCCCATGACTTCAGATCTGATTTCTTCAGATGCCTTTTTCAGTCCAGCTTCCCTTCACACCATCACACATCCCAGGCTGCTGCTCTTAGCATCCTCCAGATTCCAGTACCAGCCTGAATGTAACATGCATTAGTTTTTCTGCAGGACAGCTCTCACTCTCCAGTGCTTTTAACATGATTTTGCTATGCAGTTTCAAGAGTGCTAAGAATTTCTGGCCATTTCCCTTCTTTCTCTTGGCTAGAATACAAAAATATTACCTAAGCTGTGATGTACTTTCGTCTGCAATTTTTAAATCATTCATACTTCCCGTGTAGTCTACTAAAATTTTCATCCAGTTTTCATCACCTCATATCTTCATTATCAGGATCTGCCATTTCTTTTCCCCTCGGTTTAGCTCAGACTAGGCTGAAATGCAAAATTTCTAGTTGAAAATTCCAGCATTCATTTTCATCCAAAATAGGATAAAAAGCTCAAATTTTAAAAGCACTCCTGCAGAAACCCTAACATTTGAACTTCTACCTATTTAGGTAGAACTTGTCCGTATTTCTAGTTGCTAAATTGTAAATGTTAAATTTTGTTTCATTTACTTGGCAGGCTTTATTTAGAGTAAAATCAACATCAGACGGCATTACGCTTCCTGGGCAGATTCTGCTTGCTCTGAGTCAAAACCTATAGGAAACTACACTTCAGTTTCACATGGTCTTTACTGCCTATACTGGGTGGTACAGTGGGAAGAGCATTAGAGTGCATTGAGAAATATATGATGTAGTGAGGGACCTCACCCAGAAAGGAACAGAGAGCAGAGCTTCATGGCTGTCTACAGGAAATGTCCATTGCTGAGAAGCTGCGTCCTCAACTGCAAAAATCACCCTGATAAAAACGTCCCTTAGCCTCCAGTACAGCTGCCAGAACCATTATTTTTGCAACTGCTCAAGTCTGGGCGACCTAATTAACACCCAAATTGTCTCTCTTTTCCCTCCCACTGCAACCTTCTTTTTGCCAGGCAACCTCTCCGTGACTCCCCAGCCCAAACCAACCTGCAAAAGCATCCAAAACTCTAATCTTGTCTTGAAAACCTGTATGTTATTTAGTGGCAATTAAAGAAAAAACAAAAGTTACCAGTTTCAAAAGGGTTGTCAACAATTTTGGCCAGTATTCTGAATCAGTTGGAGAAAAATAAGTAACAAAACATGAATACATTTTTACTCAATTCGTACCAATATTTAAAATGTTCAACAACACTTTTGATTGCCAAAAATTGATGGACTGTTCTGCAGACTGTTTTAAAAGCATTAAGTATGCGGTTGAGTTTGTGGTTTGAAGACTTTTGGAGCTTTTCCTCATCAGAATTGCTATTTCCAATAAGAAATATAAAAATAATATGACATGCAAGCCAATAAAAATATAAACATAAAAATAAAATCTTCAAAATACAGTCCTTCCAGCCAGGTCTGCTCTCCTTTTCCAAATCCCAGGTCAAAACTTTGCTTCAATGGCTACAAGAAATTGGCAGAGTAGCAAATACCAAGGCAAGTCAGGAAGCAATGCTTCTAAATGACTCTGAAGTATCACACTTGGATTGTAGTTAATGAACACGGCCAAATAAACACATTGCTGAGACCTTCCAAGGTTACCCCCACTCCTTCTTTTCATTTCATACAGTTGTACACTGTATTTTTGTCACATATGTAACCTTGGGTCCCCTGGATTCCAAAGGTCCTAGTGAAACCTCCTATTTAAGATGGTCATCTCTACATTTGGCAGGTCATCTCTGTCCTGCAATTAAGGAGCATCACTCTTTGATTTCAGGAAGTGCAAGCATGTTTTTTGGTGGCTGCAGCTGGGGTTTGATTCTGTGCAGGGCTGCATGCACCCAAGGAATGCCAAGTACCCTCAATTCCATTAACTTCAGTGGGAATTAGAGAGCTCAGCTGTATTTAATATTCTGCAGGGTCAGGCTCTGAAAGCTGTATTAGCATTCTCTGTTCCCAGTAGGACGAAATTCAGCAAAGCATTTGGATTGAGACTTAACTGTAAACATGTGAACACTCCCCCCGATTTCAGTATGATTATTCTCATGCTTAAAGTTAAGCATATGCCTAAGTGATGTGCTGATTTTGAGCCAAAACCTACTGTTTTCAAGGGCTACCTAAGTTCACAATAGGCAAACTGCTTATCTATAATGCCAGTTTTTCATTTTTCATAAAGGCTGCACAAGACTGTGTATTTTTAAAGTGGAGCAGCTACACCGCTTGAAGAAGATAGGGCATTCTGGTAAACACTGATTATTTCTCTAAAATTGCTAATCTACTGTTATTGTTGTTATTATTACTGTTATTCCTATGTGAATGCAGGAAAAGCACCTATCCCAGACTCTTGGAGTTTTCGTTGCTCCTAAAAGAATATAAGCCATACAGCAAAGAATAACAAACTCTCTCTACATGACAGCGAACATCAGTCAAGTGACAGCTAAAAATATCCCATTCTCCCCAGAGACCCTCAGCCTCTTGTACATCTGAACCCTTCCAGAGGCACTAAAAAACAGAAGCATCTCATGGCTCCCTCTGAATGTTCCCACCTTTCACCTCTCCAGGGGCCAAGGAAGCCCAGGGGCTCCTGGAAAAGGATGTACTGGCACCTCTCACTTTTTCTGAATTAGGAGGGGGCTTCTCCCTTGAAGTGTTGCTGGGCTCCAGGAGACAGCATCTTGGCTAGCTCGTGGCAGGGGACAGATGTGGCTCTCAAGCAAATTCCTTCACCCAGAGAAGCATAGGGGGGATGTGGCGCCTGCTGTGATGGCTCTTCTCTGAAAGTAAAAGGCTCCTTCCTCTGGTAGGACATTGGGGCTGAGGGACAGAGGGGCTTCACAGGAGATCTGTTAGGGTACCAAAAAAACCCATGGCTGTGCATCATCACCCTGCCATTTTGGGGTCCATTAAGGCTGTTATTATACCCCTCAGTGTGGAAGGATGCAAAACAACACCACTCAGAGGTCAGGAGGAAAGAAGAGCTTTAGGGGCTTACTTTTCACTCACACCCCCTAAGCATATGCAGCTCATGGCACTGGAGCATGTGCTGAGAAGCCATGGGGAGCAGCACAGAGGAGGAAGACAGTTCTCACTCCTTCACGTGCAAATGGGGACCAAACCAGGACTTACCTCCAGGCCAGCTACAGAGGTTCATTCTGAGGCCACCTCCCCTCAATTTTCTTACCCCCTTTAGCAGCAGGTTGTCACTCTGGCTCGCTACATCAAACTCTGGCTTCTCCATAACTCCATGATCTGTGAGCTTTACAATGCCATGAACTGGCTGCTGCCAAGGAGCCATAAAGCCAGAGCAAGGACACATTTAAGATAGGACAACTGCCTACGGACATAAGCCCAGAACCTGCTGTTTTCAGTCTGGATCTCCCTTTCTTGATATCTGTCACAACATTTCAGTGTGCAGGTTTTGGCACGTGCAGCTACTGGACTGACGAGATAGCTTGTTGTGGTATTTTCTCAGTGAGGCTGACTGGAGGCTGTCTTTGCTCCAAGCTCTTGTAGAAGGATTATAAAATCAAAGCAACAGCATAGCAAAATTCATTAAAAAAAATATTCTGAGTCCCAAACAAATATCTCTTGGCACGCCTGACAGAGAAATGGCACTCAGTGCTAGAGAAGAGCCTTGGGCATGAGATGCAGGACTCACAAGACACAAGGAAAACTAATGACCTGGACTGGTGGGCAAGGGCAAAAGTGTTGATACTTATCCTTCATCCTCTTTGGTCCTGGCTGGCTCTGGTGGCAGGGCACACATTCCTTTCGAGTGTTCAGCTTATCTCACAAAGGTGTTTCCTGAGCACCTTGATATCCCAATTATGTGTGCACAGAGTCCAGCACAGGCTGCAAGCTGAGAGCGGCTATGGGTGGCTGTGTCTGAGAGCCCATTGTCCCTGCTGCCAGGAAAAGTCACAGAGGTGACAGGAAGATTTGCAGCATCCTCTTGGGATGACAGGAAAGCAGGGCTAGGGGAGGTTCTGGACACTCACCCCAACGCTGTGGAAACAGAGGAGCAACAAACGCAGCCGGAACTTCTGCACTTCGTAAACACGCTTCTGATTCTTCATTTTGCTTCAACACCTCCAAGGGCGTTCCAAGAACTTGCATTCTCAATGCTGCTTTTGCACGAGGGCCCGCCGTGGGACTTCTCCCCCGACAGCTGTCGTCTGAGGCTGCCGGGCTGTCCGTGGCCCTCTCCAAAGGCGGTGTCACGCCCAGCCGTGCGGGACCCCCGGGGCAGTGCGGGACCCCCGGGGCAGTGCGGGACCCCCGGGGCAGTGCGGGACCCCCGGGGCTGTGCGGGACCCCCGGGGCAGTGCGGGACCCCCGTATCCGTGCGGGACCCCCGGGGCAGTGCGGGACCCCCGGGGCTGTGCGGGACCCCTGGAGCCGTACGGGACCCCCGGGGCAGTGCGGGACCCCCGGGGCTGTGCGGGACGCCCGCACGCCCCTCCCAGCGCGGCCCCGCGGCCGCAGCCCCCGCTGCCCCCGTGCTGCCCCCTCGTGGGCACCGCGGCGTCCGCGCTCCCGCTCCCTCTCCGGCTCCCGTTCCTTCTCCCAGCCCGCCCGCGCGGCCGAGGGTGACCACGCGTGGGCGTGGGCGCTGCAGGTGCCCGCCTGCCCCGCTCCTCCGTGCCCTCCCGTGGCGTCCCAGAGCCGCTGCCAAGCCGCTGCCAAGCGGGAGCGATCTCTGCCGCGGATGCGGTGCTGACATGAAACACCACAACAGCATCCCGCTTTCCAGCCAGTGTTTTTTTGACGTTAAGGCGTCCTGGAGGGAAGACCCCAAAGCCCATTAATCACTTCAGGATGCCTGAGACGTGGGCAATAACACTGCGGAGAATTCAGGCCCTCTGACACTGCAGTGCAGTATCTGTGCATTTAACAATAACAGTCAACACTGCTGATGCCTGTGAAAATACAGATGTAAGCCAGCTGTCTGTCAGGGTGAAAAATGTGTTTGTCTTTTCGTTTTAACGTGTCATTTCCCTCTTGGACGTTTGCTGTGTTACTGCCAGGATATCATGTGTTTCCAACACAGACTCTAACCCGGGAACATGAACTACGTTTGGATGGAGGGTTGGTGTTGTCCTGTTTCTGAAACTTTTTTCTTCATCTGAAGTTAACAAAACACCTCTGTCCAAATTCCTTCTTTTTTATTATTATTAAAGTAATTTTCAATATCTATTTCTAACCAAAGATAATCGCAGATTTATCTATAAAAGGATCATAGGAGGGGTGAAAGAGAGTGTGTGTGCTGGGTGGTGTCAGTCTATAAAATGTCTTGATGTTCAGATTAATGCACAAAACCTTGAGATTAATAAGAGGAATTGGATGTATATATATCATGATCAAAAATCAGTAGGCATAAAATATGCTTATGATGGGATAACTGAAAGAGGTCATATGTAGATTAGATATTAGGAAGAAATTATTTACTGAGAGGGGACTGAGTCACTGGAACAGGTTGATGAGAGAATTTGTAGATGTTCCCTCCCTGGAAGTATTCAAGGCCAAGTTGGATGGGGCTTTGAACAACCTGGTTTAGTGAAAGTTGTCCCTGCCCGTGGCAAAGGGGTTGGAACTAGGTGATTTTTAGGGACCTTTCCAACCCAAAAACATTCTAAGATTCTATGATAACTCACGATAGGCATATTAGTAAAAAAAGATGCAGATGTTCATGAAAGACAAGGGGAGAAGGGAAGCATAGCTGCCTAGGACACTGAGCTAGTCTCAGTTTCAAATTACAGGGAGGAAAAGTTCTTGAACATCTTATCAGATGGAAAAGGACTTTAGGTCATAGAATCATAGAATCATAGGGTTGGAAAAGGTCCTCTCAGGGTAAGTATCTACTATGGACAATCCTCTCAGCAAGTGCAGGGGAAGATGAAATTTTGTGAGCTTCTGACAGGAATCCCCAGGAGAGGATGTTTCCCAGGGATTTCAGCAACTCACTGAGAAACTAATAAACCAAGAGACAAGAGACTTGCCTATAACAGTTAATGAAATGGTTCCAAAGGGAGCACATTCCATCAATTCATCTCTGTTCCTACCACTGAAGTGCTGGGACATTCCCTGACACGATTTTGTCCTCAGGTACTCACTACTGTTGCAAAAAAATTCCCAAACTCTGCTTGGAGTGCAGAAGCCAGGTCCCATGGGCAGGGCATGGCCTCACAGTTTTGGATGGTGAGAGAGTTTAGTTGTCCAGATGTGGACCACTTTCTGCCACTTGGTTTCAGTTTTAGAATATAGCTGTAGACATGTTTTGTCTGTAGTGAAATGTAGGCAATGTGTTTAGCAAGCTCCAGGAACATCCTAATGACAGTTTCTTGTTGTGTAGGTGAAGAAAATCCAGCAGACGGAATAGGGGAAAGATTTTTACAGATTTGGAAATAAGTGTCTGAAAATGCAAAGGTGGAAATTGAGAGGAGAGTTGACAAAATGACTATTTACGATCCGTATGAAAAGAAGGAGAACAACAATATTAAAACAGTGGAATTCAAGGACATGGATTTCAATATATTCAGAGAACAGGTAGGTAAGGTCTCATGTAAAGAGTTTATGAGAAAAAGGAGTTAAGGAAAACTGACGTTTTTGGGGTTGTTTCTTTTGTTTGTTTGTTTATTTGTTTTAGAAACAGATACTGCGTGATAAGTACAATAGATGCATAAACTATCCCAAAGCAGGTGAAGAAGCAGCAATGGTAATAAAACAAATTGGTTAAACCACAAGAACTTTCTTGACTTCAAACACTGCAATACACAGCAGCAGTGGAAACCAAGATAGACTGCTAAAGCCAAAAATAAGTAATGTGAAAATAAACTACAAAATCAGAAAGGCAAAGGCCCAAAATTATTCTGAGAAGTCACTCTGTAAGAGGAAAATCAAGGAAGTTCTAAAGGAAAGGTGGTCTCTTGAAGGCCAAAAGCTCTTTTGTTTCAGCTTTCATTGAAAATAATTACTAAATTGGGTGGCTTAAATACAGTACAGCACATAATCTTCCACTAGAGTATGGGAAGAAAAAAGAAAGGGAGTACTTACATAATGTAGAACCTTTCATATCAACCACATCATTCGTCTACAGTACCTTGCTAAAGCACTCTCAGAGTGTTGCTGGCTGCAACTGCTCTGCAAAAACTTGCAGAGTTCAGGTGAATAACAAGAGGAGGGAGAAGGCTAAGCAGCATTCCTGTCTCCAAAAGAGCACAGCTGGAATCATAGCTGCCACACATTGGATAGAATTCTCAGAACAAGACCGGAGTAAATACTAAAAGTAATTCATAAGAATCTAAAAGTTTACAATGTAAGTAACAATGACATGGGTTGCCTCAGAATGCACTGAATCAATTTGAATTATTTCCCTCTCTGACACTAATAAGTGTTGGTATAGAGTGATTTAATAAGATTTTTGACACTGCCACATAAATGAAACATAGGGAGACATGGTCTAGATGAAATCATTACTGAGTAAGCATAAAAAATGGTGGAACAGTGCCCTCAGATAATAGTTAACTATTAACTTACTGTGAAAATGGTATTCTTTAACAGTCTGTCTCGAGTTTTGCAACATTTGCATATTCATTAGCGATCTGGATGTTGTATATTGAAGATTTCAATCTGGAGGAAGTTGCAGGACAGAAAGAGAAAATTAGAGAAATTATCTGACAAAGAAATATTTCATTCACTTTGGAGTCCTGCCTGCATGTTACATAGAGCTGGGAATAATCACCTGGGCAAGTGGAGGATAGGCAAGAAATGGAGAGGTTCTCTGGGAAAGATTTTGTGCTTCTAACAGATCATAAGTGAACACAGGTCAGCAACATCTTGTTGCTGCAAAGAAGACAGAGGGAATAGCAGGCTTCTTGATTAGGACTTTGCCCTCAAGGCAGAGGAACACTGCTGCTCTCAGCATGGCCCATGCTCTGGCTCAAACACAACATTTGCATGGGTTTGATGTGTGTGAGTGGGAACAAGGCCACAGAGCAATGGTTATGAAGGGACAGCTTGCAAATGTGGCCTATGAGGAAAGATTGAAACAACACTTTGATGCAGTGAAAGGGAGAAGTGAGATGGCTACTGTAATTTGCTCTGGATTCATTAATGACTTTCTCCTTTTTTATGCAGCTGCCAGGGAAAGTGCCTGGGACACAACCCCTCAGTGCTCCCGTTTGGCAGATTTAAGGTGATGAGTACTGTAAGAGATTGAAGGAGTTTGCTATAATAGATCCAGGCTGATTGTTGTGCTCAAGTTAACCCAGTGTCAGAGAATGATTCCCAGCATGTTTAACTTCCTGGTATAAGCCTGGATAGCGAGTCTTCAAATACATAAAAAGGGACTTCACTGAGGAAGAGAATTCACAGCTCTCCATCACCTGGGTATTTCAAGTTAGAAATAACAGGTGCAGTATACAACCAAGAAGTTTTAGTCTGGCTATTAGAAAAAATTTGGAAGCACTGGAACGCATTGCCTTCAGAGAGGCTGTGTCACAGAAGGGTTTGGAGTATAAGCTGGTAAGCATCTGACAGTGAAGCCTGAAGAACAGTAGATCCTTTCCAACAGCAAAACGATGGACTGAAAGACTTTTATGTTCCCTACCAGCCTATTTTCTCTTCTTCTCTCAAGAGTTAGGAAAGAGCAGTTAAATAACAATTATCTCTTCCAGTCAGTAAGAAGTAGGACCCCTTGCAACAGGACTCTCCTTCATCAGTTGTTCTTATAATATTTCAGTGCATAATTCTAGGGTAATTTATAAATTCCTCAGAAGTGAACTGCACTGAATTAGCTTTCCCAGTGAGGACTCCATAATTTAACGGACACATTGAGGAGCTACTTTTTGTTCACTTCTGCTTTAATCTTTTGGAAATTGTGGTTTCCTGGAAATTTTTACAAAGAACAATAAATAAATAGGTTAGACTCCCCAGGAACTTCACAGCCAGTGCAGATAGGTCTAACCAAGAACTAATAATGCTGGTTAGGTCAAAAAGCATCTGTAAACTATATAAAGCTTTTGGAGACTGTATCAAGGAGGCAACTATTCCACTCTGGCTGGCTCTTTTTCATGTTTTAGTGCAGTTCTGCCTTCCTCCTAAGAAGCATTTTAAGCCAAAAGGTTTTCACAGAAAACGATTTAAGCAATGTAGGAGCAAGCAGGGACAATTTATCCATCAGGGTGGGGATGCTGTCTGGAGACCTGCAAGTTAAAAAATAGTTTTTTGGCTTTGTTGTCCAACTGACCTGATCAACTGTGTACATACATGTAAAGATCTTTGACAAGGACAACTATCTCAGGTCTGTTTCAATTCATTTTAGTTCAAGAAGAAAATAATTCCCACTGGAGTCCAAATCGTCCAGATCGCTTAGGCTCCATGACAACCTGTACGAAGGAAGTTGTGGTGGGGTAGCTGGCTGCTCTGTTTCATTTTTTAGAAATCAGAAGAAATTATCCTGACATTCCTGAAGGGAAAAAGTTGCCAGAAGTTTCTTCTTCATGAGATAGAGATTTTTCCTTTCGGTGAGAGTGAAATCTTTTTTAACATGCCGCATTGTCACACAAAACGGAAATCTTGAATTTCCAGTCATTTCTGCTGGTCGGTTAGTTCCTTCCAAAACCTGCCTGCTTTATAAAAAGAAAAAACAGCTTTGAAAACTGGAAGAATTATGACCTTCTTGGGGGTGGAGGCTTAGGACACAGACATTGCAGCTCAGAGGTTCAAACTTGCTCGCTTACTCCTTTTGACTCTCACTGACACTTCAGTGCTCTGGTGCTACAATTGCCTTTGAAAAGTTTTTCTGATTTATTTTACCTTACAAGAAAACTACCAAAAAAACTACCGAAAAGACTCTAATTTTCAGAAACAGGGCAGGGAAAATTATGCATTTGTTTTCTTGTTCATCTGCTCTGCAGTGATCAGGGGACCTAAAGCAGTGTTTCCACACAGTTTCTATGGTTTAATAATCATCAAATTCTCATGCAGAGTCTGTGGCCTGAGCCAAGTTTTTCTGTTAACCAGCCTGAAACATCTTTGCTCCTGAGATGAAATAAGATCAGACTCATCAAGTCCAGCATGGCCTTAAGGAAAATATATAGATATGTATTTGAAAAAAAAAAAAAAAAAAAAGAGCCTCAAATTCTTTCTTGCAGATAATTTATTCCTGCTAAATATCACATGTTGTAAATGCCTGCAGTTCATAGCAGTTTTATGAATCAGAGCTTGGGAAGGCTGGTTATTGAAAATGGGCTACGTGGCATGGACCAGGATACAGGAGGATGGTATGACAAGAAACTGTTCTGATCATCAGGTTCTGATGATACTTAAGGAAATGCTTACATGAAATTCACCTAAAAATAAATAGAATAAAACCCCTCTTCAAGGAGAAGTTTTCCCCAGTCACTTATTTGCTAAACGTGAAGTGCCTTAGATTTTCAATGGTCAGGAATATTTTGAGTTTGACTATGGCACTAAAGTAATAAAATAATAAAAGTTTATCATTTTTCCTTTTTGTTCATGTATTTTCCTTTAACATTATTCATGTGTAGATGAGGTGAAAAATGTACTTCAAAGTTTTATTTTGTATTCTTGGTGGATTTTTTTCCCTGTAATATATCCAAACAAGTTGCATTTTGATATGCAGACCATATGAAGGTTTTCTTTTTATAGCCAGTGGAGTAGTCACACAGTTCTTTGCCTTGTACTCATAGATTTATTGTTTTTTTTTTGGCAATGGTCCTAAGGACAAGTCTTTTCTATTCTGAATTTGCTAAACTGGAGTTCTCAACAGTGCCACAGTACAATGGTACTGGTTCACCACGGACCTAGTGCTAAGAGCTGATCATAAACAGAACCATAAGGATATTCTAATTATTGAAAAAAGTTTAAAAAGAAAATGTGCCTGATTCTTCTCCAGAAGCTCTGTGAGAAGTACGGAAGAAATCAGCAATGAATGCTTTGAACGGATATCAGACAGAAGAAAATTTCCTGAATGTGAAGTTATCAACACACAACAGGTATTTCATGACTTTAAACAAACACGGGGCAAATATTTGTAGATGATGCTTTGTTGGTTTCAACATGACAAGGAGTTGGGCTAGACCTTTAAGATCCATTTTATCTTTTTTCCCTAAACATATCTTGTTTTATTCTAACATATTGTTTTGTTCTAACATATGGCAAAGAGTTATTTCTAAACAAGAAATGCCCACATACTGGGCATTGTATTTTCAGTAAAAAGCATTATGGTCAGCTACCAATGCTGTGGAAATTAATTAACCTAGACCCATTTCTTTTGAAAAAAAGGGATTCCTTTTCTTTTGAATCCACATATAACATAAATATGCAAAAAATAGAGATAATTCAAAATGTCAACATCTCTTTGAAGTTCACTGAAGCCGCATTAAAGAGTCATCCTGTCTTACACGGAAGATGCCCCTGCCTTTAGATGACAGAACTCTGGTACTCCAAAGCCAACTCGTACGCCATCTCCACATGGGCTGGAAAGCTACTTGGTCCTTCAGTGGCCAGCCTTTTTGACTTTTGAATAGTGGAAAAGGGCCGGATAAAATTGCTAATACTTGTGCTGATTGGTAGCAAGGACAGGTCTAGAGCTGAAATTATATCAGTGTTTGGTGCTGCAAAAACGCAATTGCTTATCGTTGTTTGCAGAGGGAGTTACACCGGAGATAAGGGGCCCTCATCTCTCCAGAGGACCTCAGTACTCCTTGAAGAGAAACAAGTGTGATAGTAGAGGAAACTGAAATCCCGAGTCGTCAACAGCCTTCCTTACTTACAAAGTAGGAGCTCTGCATAAGCAAAGAGGGTAACTCTGTATTGCACAGACCAACAGCTTTCTGCAGACTTCAGGTTCAAAAGTATTCTGGAGCACTGAATCAGGGCCGGCCTCAGCAGAATGAACAACTACACAAAATCAGACCGTTTTCAGCGCTGTCAAAGCTTTGTTAGTGCTTGCTTCCGAGAGTGGAAAAATGGTCTCCCAGTTGTCCCACTGGCAAGACACTAAGGTTTTATAGGGTCATTACTTCTCCTGTATTGCCTCTTTGACTTTAAGTAAGTCATCTGAGGCTTGATTTTGTCAAAAATGCTGACCAGGTTACATTACATATCCACTAGCAAGATGGCCAGTGTGGCTGAAAATCAGGCGTTCCTCTCCTTGTGTCTCACTAAAACAGCAGTGGTATTTCCCCAAGTATGAACGGCCGAATTCACACGAATGGGTTGAAAAGGGCCATTTTCATCCAGCATGGAGCTCTGTTCCTTTCCCTAGGGGAACAGCTGCACAGCAGCTCATTGCATTAGCTGCAGCCACACAGACTTACATTATCAGTCCTCAACCCTAACCTAGCAGCAGTACCCAAAAGCTCAGTATGGATGAGGTCCAGGTCCTTTAGCAGTTTTACAGCTTGTGCTGTTTTACAGCTCTGTGCTGCCTCAGGCAGGCTATTACCCTTACCCAAGCAAGTGATTTTAAAGATGGCTTAGCATTTGTGGGTGCCACTACCACCCTGCCTTCAGCATAAATATGACCCTAGATAAGCAATGCCACCCAAATCCCCCATTGCCCAGCTAACACTTGGAGCGCAGCCCATCCCATAGCCATGATCCCTCTCCAAGATCAGAGTCCACTTATGCTGTGGATGGAGCATGCTGGCAGCAGCAGAGGATGTCACTGTCAGGTTGCAGTCACCCATGGCTTTCTGAAGTAGCAACATCATTCAGTAATACTGAAGGCTGTAATTTGAACACTGCAAACTGCAGGGCCTCAGTTAGAGGGGAAACAGTGAAGCAGGAAGAATAGCCATCTCTGTACAGATCATGAGAGATAGATTACAGTCAACTGGAAAAAAAAAATCACAGAGCAACAGAGAGGTGGCTGGAAACCTTGGAAAAAAACCCAATTCAACAGAACATCAGTATTTTGAGAGCCCCAGCCAGGAAGCAGGACACAGATACCATGCAGTAAAGTGCTGCCAGACATGTTGGTTATTGATTTTTCTGAAGATCCCACCTGAACTGAATGTGTGGACTGAATCCCAATGAGAGTCCCAGATGGAGTAGGCAATTGTGGAGGCAATGGACTTATTACTCTTTAGGACTCAAGGGACCAAGATAGGTTTTTACAAGCAGCTAAAACGAAGAAAGAGATCATATGGGAAGGTGCTAGGCTCCTATTGTTTCCGGACACAAGTCCTATAACCCAGGGCAAAAGGGAAGAATTAACTGTGGTTTAGAAAAAAAGAAAGAAAGAAAAAGAAAAATATTTGAGATATAAAATGTGTCTGCATCAGTTTCTCTGGCCTGTGAAAGTGTACAGTTCACACAGTGAGAAAACCAGCATCTTTTGGAGAGCAGAGGCAACAAAAGTTGCTGTCAAAATCATTGGACACAAACAAATTCTGTAACTGCTCTCTAGAAAATCTGCAATTGCTCTCTGCAATGTGCTGGGTCCCCACCACTCCTCACATCCCAGTGGGTGATGAAGAAATCATCCAGAGAGTGGGGGCTCGAAGACTGGCACCATGTGGGAGCAGGGGAAAAGCTTGTTTCGTTTTCCTTTCTCTTTATTTTACGTCATCTAGCCTGTGCTACCTTGCTATCATCTGAGTAATACAAAGTACGTGCCAGTGCTGCCAGGAGTTTTAGGATAAGCACATCCAGTCCATCACAGAACGGCATCTGAAGTTGGTATGTGCAGTGGGTGCAATCCCTGTCCAAACACCATACATACAATTATCTATTTTAGCACTCTCATCCATGTCCTGACTGTGTTTAATTCATTACAAAACAATGCCAGTAATGTCTGAGTCTTCTGGCTTTTGTAGCAGGGATGAGCCTGAGGTCCCAGACGGTGTCTGCTTGGTACAGCCTAAAACTTATCCTTGAATAATATCAGCCCAAGTACCTAGAAAGGTACTGAGTTCAATATCCACCTTCCTCCCTGCAAACCTGGGAGTTTTTGAAGGAGGAAAAACATGACTGCTCTCCCTTCCCAAGATACTGTACCTGGGGAAGAATAACCCCAAGTACCAGTAGAGGTTGAGGGTTGACCTACTAGAAGACAATTCTACAGAGTTACCTTTGAGTCTTGGTGGAGGAAAAGTTAACTCTGAGCTGGCAGTGCTCCTTTGGTACCCTGGAGTGCATCGTGAAGAGTGTGGCCAGCAGGTTGAGGGAGGTGATCTTCCCCCTCTTTTTGGCCCTAGTCAGGCCCCATCTGGACTACTCTGCCCAGTTCTGGTCACCTCAGTACAAGAAAGAAAAAGACCTACTGAAGAGGGTCCAATGCAGGGCCACAAAGACATTTTGAGGTCTGTAGCATCTTCTTATGAGGATAGACTGTGGGAGCTGGGCATGTTTAATCTAGAGAAGAGAAGACTGGGAGGGGATCTCATTAACGAATATAAATATCTTGAGGTGTGGGTGGCAAGAGGATGGTACCAGGCTCTTTTCAGTGGTGACCAGCAACAGGATGAGGAGCAATGGGCACAAGAACTTCTACCTTAACATGATGAAGAACTCCTTTACATTGAGGGCTCCTCTCTGGAGACATTCAAAACCCTTCTGGACAAGTTCCTGTGTAACCTGCTCCAGGCTGGGAAGTTTGGCAAGTGGGTTGGACTGGAAGATCTCCAGATTTCCAGAGATCCCTTCCAACCCTGATGGGTCCATGATTCTGTAGCTTCCGCTGACTGCAAGGGAGATTGAGACCACTGGTGTCTATTTGTACCTCAAAATCATGGCCTGGAATCTTAGGGGAGATGAAAGTCTAAGGAAAAGGCTTTTATGAAGCCAAACAGGTAGTAGGTGGAAGGCCACAGAGAAATTGCATGCAAACCTCCCATTCTCTGGAGGTAGCTCTCCTGCCCAGGGCAGCTGGACACCGCAGGTTGCTGCAGAGCATCGCAGGGCATATGCCTCCCACATGCCTGTGTACTCCTGGTAATGACTCTACTGCTTGCTGTGTGAGGCATCCCTCGAAGTCACCATGCCTGAGCTGTTAGCTGGAACCCCTACATCTAAGGAGGACTGCTTCAACTGCTTCTATTTTATGCATCTCCATCCCTCTCCTGGCATCTTTCTTCACAAGCGCAAGCCTAAAGCCTGCCAAGAGGTTTTGCCACCACCACTAGCTGCTGCTTCTGAGAACACTACAGGAACCAGTAACCTCCCTACATTGACTCTCCTCCATACGTCCTTCTCCTCCTTGTGGTAAGAAACAGGCCTGAAAAATAGACACTTTTTTATTTGCTGATTCCACAGGTGTTCCTGACTCTGATTGTAGTGCTCCATCATTAGGGGCTGGACTCATGCCCTCAGTTCATGTGAATACATTCAAAAGTGTAGAACCAAAACAGGAGGAGAGCCACTTGCTAATAATATCCATTGAAGCATACTGGCATTTGACTGCCTTCTGTTTAATCCCTTCATTTTCTTCCACAAATGAGATTTGCAGCTATAGCCCAGATTACAGTGCAGTAATGAGTGAGGAAGGAGAATCCCACACGCAAAGACAGGCTTAGCCAGAAAATAAACAAACTAATCAAATAAATAAAAAGCCATCCCACAGTAAATGAAGTTGTACTGCCACCTCAGGTTACCATCTGTTTCTACTTTGATTCCAGTGTTTCTTTCAACCATTTTGTCTACTTTGTATGAGTTCAGCTGGCGGCTGTTGTTTCTAAACACAGTGGGGCCCCAGGAGAACCACAGTGCCCCTTTCTCCTGGTCCCAGATTCTGGGATATGATCTAGGAGACAGAGGGAGAAAGGAAGGAAAAATGAATGAGAGGGTGAAAGAGCAAAAGATGAAATAGAGATTTTAAAAAATTAGAGAGAAGAAGATATAAAAAAGGGAAAGAAAAGAAAGAGAGAGAGAGAGAGATCCTTCTCACTATCCTGCATTCTTCTAATCTCTTTCTTTTTAAAACAGCTCTTCAGTTTGGAGGGATATTAAAAATAGAAGAGTGTTAGATTTGGCAATAAATTAATGTCCAGATGAAGGGAAAACAATTACAAATTGGAAACAGATTTATTCACACTCAGTGTATTAATGAAAACGTTTTAAAAAAAAACTAAAGTGGGTATACTGTGTGGAAAAAAATAATGGCCCAGCAGGTCTACTTTTTATTAACAACTCATCAGTAAGCAGGTTGTAATTCATAACAAAGAATTTACCCCAAGGAACACCACAGGACTGTGAGCTTTTTAGTTTCCTAAGAAAATACATATGTTGTTCCACTTGGTTTCCTTTCAATAAAACCCACCAGTTAGCACTTCATTTTCGAGCTGTTCTGACAAATCAGGTGAGTTAGCTTTGTAGAAAAAACAGAAGCCAACTTTTCAGCTGAGAATTTTAGGGAATTTTTTAATAACTTAAATAAATTTCCCAAATGGCAAGGAAGCATGATAAAAGGCTGTGAAATGAGTTTGTTTGGAACAGCTTGAAAGAATTTTTCTTTTAATTTGCTTCATTAATTTTTCCTGAGGAAATATTTAGGGATACATCCCTTACTGCTAAGGTATGTGTTTGAGACAAAAGGAATTTTTATGATTTTTGTTGTGTTTTTATAGTGTCTTGAAACCTGATTAAAGATACTGATGAAAACCTGCCCACTGGTTTGCAGCTATGTGCAAGGCCTGAAGGAGATTGAGGCGCCAAGAAATCGGTTTTGTGAAGGTCACTCTAATATGACGTGTCTCCTACAACATAAAATCTTGTATTGTTTCCTTCAGCTACTCCCATCACTTACATACAAAAAAACCCTCTTGAAGGAAGAAAATAATCAAGAAGGCAAGTAGGAAACCAGAGAGAATTATATTAAATGAAAAGAAAGAAAAAGGAACTGAGGTGCAAAATTGGCACAGATTTAAATAAATCACTCCAGTTTAAATTACCACAGCACAGTGCTGGTCATGACATGCACCATGTCCAGCCTGAGCTCAGTTCACAGTGGTAACAGACCTACCACAAGTGTCAGGGCCTCCCAGTTGCACCAGTGCCTGTTGTAGCTGAACAGAATTCTCCCTTCAGTCATTTTTCATAAGGAAAAAAGCAAATTTCCCAATATTTTTCAGCTTTTCTGTAGGGTTTGATAGAGCAAATATCTGGTGCAAGGCTCCAAGAGATCAGAGTTTTCCCATCAACTTATCAGTTCATATATACTGCTTCTCAAATATCAAAGAAGCAAAAGGTACTACCTGCTCTAGGATTTCCAGGCATTATAATGGAATATAATTTCATATGCAGAAGAGACTGTGTTCCTAGTTATTTATCACTCTTGACTTTACTCAGGAAAAACACTGAAAAAACTAAGGCTATTAAGGAAACAGAACTTACATGGAAAGACTCCTTATATTCAACAACATATTTGGTGATGTAATGCAACTGAGTAAATGCAATTGAAAATTAATTCTTAACCTTCTCCAAAAGGAGAAATAATTGGAATTGAGAGTCAACAGTTTCTTTTTCATCTGCTATGTCTCTAAAGACCATCACTCCCTCGGGTGAAAATCACAGAGACCTTCAGTTCTCAGTGGAAGAGATGTGCATAATTACTTGTTTCTGAAATGGGGACACATGGGAATATACTGGTTCACATGTCACTGCCATAACTACCACTGCCATAACTACCACTGCCAAACAAGAGTTTCAAGAGCAGATACATCAAGTGACAAAATTCTCTGTGCCATACATGTAGATTATAAAGTTCATATTAATAAAACCAGGAAGGCTCTCAGACTCAACAGCAATCTTTTAGAAGGACTCTCCATACAGCTGTTTCAAGCAGTTTAAAGCAGTAAAGACTGCCTCTGGAAGATACTCCTAGAACATTTCTGAGGCAGCACTTTTACGTCTTTACCTCCAGACCCACTTTGCAGGATACAGCTACAGAGAAGGACTGGTCCATCTTGTCCAAAGAAACCTATTTCTGTGAATGTCGGGCTGGAGTAGGACTTGGAAATTGATATTTTCAAAGCACTTCATCTGAGAAACACTGGTCAAGCAAGTGGTTAATGCTCAGAGACCTCTGCTGTGACATAGGAATGGAAAGAACCTACTCCATCTTCCATTACAGTCGATACAGACCATGGTATCCTCTGTAATTAGAGACAGTATAAGTGCTTAGGGATGCAGCTCATAGCTTGGAAAGTGTAGGCAGCTGAAACATTTAGGCACATGAAATCACTGCAAGATTAAAACACTTATTGTGTTCATCTGCTTTTAGCCAATCTCCAATTTGTAATCTGTCCAGAGAAAAATGAGATCATATATCTGCTACTCAAATTATTTTGCTATCTGCCAAAGAATGCTTCTGGGAAGGGTTATTCTTCCCAGCAGAAATGTAGGAAATAAGTTGGAAAACATTAATTCATATTAATAAAAAAAGCCTGTGAAGACAACAGCTGTTTGATCCTTAGATAAACTGTAGACAGTTTTCACTATTTAAGTCACCATGAGTGATGTACTGTATGTTTAGAGAGAAAAAATGAGCCAAGAAAAAGAGGAGAGAAAAGAAAAAAGTCTGGAGAAAATATTTACTTGCATACTTTTCATTGGAAAATAGAAATGTAGCTAATGAAACAGATATCTAAACTCTTATTTAGATACTCTGTAGCACTCCCCGAGGGATCTGGGGGAGATAACTTTCCACCTACTCCTAAGCTCGATGCAGCAGTCACGGCTGGGGTTTCTGCAGTGAGATCCTGTGGGCAGGGGCTTTGCAAGCATTTGCAGAAAGATGGATATGGGGGATTGATGGTGCCTTTTGGGCTGGAGGATGGCAGTCGTGCCAGCATGGCAGCTGCTGATGTTTGATGGGGCAGCTGCTCAGGCAGGGGTCCGGCTGCAGGGGGAATGCTGCCCGGGGGAACCAGGGAGCTGCAGGGAGCCAGTGGGGGTGGCCTGTCCACATCCCAGAAAAGCTACAGCACATGAGGGGGAATCCAGAACATGAATTAGAAGGGGCTGTAGGTACCGTTCAGGGTGGGCAGTGCTCTTGGGCAAGCCTTCACATCCCTTCCTCTGCTGCAGCATCTTTCCCTGTTCCCAGAGGACACCTCAGTAGCCACAATTCAGATATAGGTGTCTTTAAAACAAGAACTATACTGAGAGAGAAAGCGGAAGCCAGAACACAGTTTCTGCTCCAGAGGCAAGCAGATGTGTGGAACTGAGGATGGACATGGCCCCTTGACTGCTCTCTGCTGCACTTTGTCTGGGGAAGAGGTCTTTCACCTATGTCCACTCCGGTGTGGAGTCTGCAGAGACAAGAAGGAGAAGACTTCCCTACGGTCATGTCCAGGAAAGAAGGTGACCCATTGTTATGGTTTTCTCCAGCCTAAGCCCCAGATGGAATAGCTGGGTAGCAGGAAAATTTGCTTAATCCCAGTTCTGACCTCTGCTTCTGGAGGCAAAACTAGCCTGGGTGATCTCTGTGTTTTTTTGATCTCATTGCTCTGCATACCACATTGACCGGATGTCTCATACATCTTAAGTTTATACCAAACGCAAACCTTCCAATTTGGGTGTTAGTTTTTCCCTATAATTAATATTTATTTGATGAGGTTTCCATGCAACTCCCTTTCCTGAGAGCCCAGCAGATGCTCACACAAGGGTGGACCAGGTGACTTGAAGAAGCCTTTGGGAGGCCTGTTGTTATGGTTTGTCAGTGGAACAGACAGCTCACTGTGGCTCCCATTTATGAGCTTCTTAAACTAGCTTCTAAACTAGCTTTTAACAAAGAAAATGTGTTAAAGTACCAATAAAACTGCTCTAATAAGCCCTCCATAGCAAACTCCTAATTGAAGCTCATAAAGAGAGCTCTAAACAGTATTTAAAGTGCAAAGAAAACATATTGGTCCTCAATGCAAACAAGTAGATGTGGTGCTGATGCTTTTTATTTGACCAACATGAAAGCTGCAGAACACAAAAACGTAGGTGTGGGATGTGTGTGGTTAGAAAGCTGGTTATTTGACTCACAGGCGGGTTTGAAACCTCTCCTTCAACAGGCAGTCCAGATCCTCCTGCACATTCGACCTGCCCAGAAACTTGTACAAATTTCACCTGTTTCACCTGTACCCTTTCCCACACACTTAGATGTACCTGACAATTCAGTGCAGAGCATGTGTGCATTTTGCTTACTACTTAATGATTTACTTTTATACTTCAACTACCATAAATTATGCTTCTTCTCACTGTGTTCCTATGCCACAGTTTAGGCCCTCAGTGACAGCACAAAAACTGAGATGACTCTGCATGCCATTGAGGGCACGCAGTGACTCTTTTTGACTCCTGCCAAGCACCCACATGCTGAAAGCATGTGGATTGCGTCCAAGGGTCCACTTCGAGAGCTTCTCCAAGAGCAACAATGGTAAGTGTCCTTCAAATCTACAGTTTTTTTGGTGGCCAAAGGGAAGAGAAGCACACACAGATGTTCAAGAGGAGGGAGAGGAAAGGGAAAATACAAATGAGAACTGAATAGCTTGAGAGAGAACAGAGCGACTCATGGTAACCCATCTCACCTCACCGCGACTCAAGCCCCATGAAGAAGCAAACTTAGAAATAAAATACATCTTCCATCCAGTTGTATATCCGGCTATTTGCTCTACAGAAGGAATTTCCCAACAAAAAGTAATTTCATTGGTCTTCCAGATGCTGCAGCACTTGGTCCCGCTGAAAATCATGAGAGCAGGTGTATCAAATGTCCTGCTGGACAGGACACACAAGGGGTTGTCTTTAGCTCAGGCCATGCAGGTACCACTAAACCATGTCAGAGAGCTCCAGTCATACCTACAGTCAGCGTGGCTCTTGGCTTCCCTGGGTGGTAGGGGGAGGCAAACGGAGCAGCTGGGCAGCCACATGTGGAGAGGAGTGGGAATGGGAGTCAGTCTGATGGGGGCAGGGAGAGTTAAAAATACCATGGGATGAAATTTTGGGATCAAAGGAGAGGAAATAATAAACTTTGAAGATGAGGAAGAAGGGGAAAGGAAGACTTAGAAGACATCATTAAATTAAAAGACTTTTGAAAAAGCACTTAAACCTTGTACAGCATATTTGGGCTGTGAGGCCGAGATACCCAGCGGTGGTGTCTGCTGATCTCCATCTTTCTCAAGCTCTTTTCAAGGAAGAGCTGCATTTAAATCCATTGTGCTGCTGATGAAACACATTGTGGTTTTGCCTCAAGTAATTCACTGATTTCCACAAAAGCTAAAGGCATTTTTTTTTACTGGTAAAAGCTGTCATTTCAGTGTGCTAAGCTGTTTCTACCATAAAAAGGTGTGATTTCACTTCCTGCACATGTGTGAAAATTTAGGATGTGTTCCAGTACAAAAGAACATGTTGCCACATGAAAAGCAGTGTTTTTAACAGCATTTGCAAAATCTCACCCTTGACCAAATTTGTCAGTTCTCACAAAACCTTAAAGACCAGACCACGACTTTTTTTCTGAGTGCACAGAAGTGTTAAAATACTGCAGTGATGGGAAGGACAAAGAAAATTTAGAAGAAAAAGAAATGGAAAACAAATTAAAAAATAAAATAAAGAGAATTAAAAAAGAATAAGAGGGAAAAACTAAAGGAGTGAGGAAGGGAAGGGAAAAGGACGCCATGTAAGCAAGGAGTTGACAGAATTTTAAGTGTGGCATTTACAAAGACTTTCAGTGATACAAAGGTCATCTGCCTCAGAGGCTGCTGTCCCTGGAAGACTAAGACTCTCTTATCATGGGATTCCATGGAAATGGGAGCCTTGAGAGATTTCAGGACTGTGGTATTCTAGAGGAGGAAGGGAGGACTCCTTCCCTGAGTCATAATGCCCACTGAAGGGATGTTGCAGATCTGTTGCACCCAGAACCTGGTGGAGAGAACAGCAGGTTCAAGTGGATGATGGCAAGACAAAACAAATCTGAAAGTTTCCCTGAAATCAGTCAGATACTTTGTGTGAGGCTGGACTCCGAAGTCTATGTACTGCAGAACCCACAGACTAAATAAGCCTGGGATGCATCATGCAGAATGAGAACAAATGGTTGATGAAAGCTCTCAGGCCATCAGTACAGTTCATGAAATCATCATAAGACCAAAATAGTTTCTCATTTTTAGCTACAAGACTAGAAATACAAAAGGCTGATAACGTTATTTGACTGCTGAATGAGCACTTCTAAAGCAGCTGTTCAAATGCAGCTGCTTCAAGTGCAGCTGTTTTGTCCACGTACAGTGAAAACAACACCAAAGAAAAGTAAAATGGGAATTTTACATATTTGTTTACTTCAAAGTAACCTTGTACTGTGTGATGCCCATGTTCTACATATGGCCTACAGTATATTCTTCAGTGTCTTGCTAGCACTCAGATGTACTCAATAATGATTTATAA
Source organism: Empidonax traillii (assembly GCF_003031625.1). NCBI lineage: Eukaryota > Metazoa > Chordata > Aves > Passeriformes > Tyrannidae > Empidonax > Empidonax traillii. The sequence goes on from NW_020955864.1 coordinate 388,922, forward strand.
GGCTTCACTCAGAAGTTTAAGAAATTATTTTAAAAAAAAAACTATCAAAGGGCCAAGACGCTGAAATGAAATTCACCAAAATCAATAAGAAGTGCTCCATTTCAGTTGAAACTGTGACTTCTGATAAAAACTAAAGTTAATAGAGAGCTTGAAATCAAACCATGAATCAGCTCTCCAAAACAGGTGCAGAACAGTGAAAAACTCTAGGGCTGAAGTCAATTAGACCCACTCAGACTTGGTCAATTAGTCATTCTTTTGATCTCTCAACCTTGCAGAAAAGAAAAAAATGCTCATTTTTTTCTTCAGCTTCAGGGGAGGAGAGTCTTTTCAGTGTTGAAGCAGAAAAATTTCTCTGGACTTCTTTTTCCCTCTGTCTCACTTAGAGAGAGAGGGTGTGTCATCTGTAAGAGGGCAGTTTTGCAGATGCTCAGATGGAGTACTAAGGAACAGGTTCCCAAAGGGCACTGGGTACAGAGCTTCAGGATATTAAAGCAGAGTAAGATGATATTAAACCAGCATCAGCTGAATGTGAAACAACACGGAGCTGGGCTCAGTACTGCAGTGCCTACACTTCCACAGACTGCAGCCAGGGAGCTCACATCTTTAGAAAACTCACCTGCAGAATGAGCTGGGATGAGTCCCACCAAAAAAAAAAAACCAGTCTGAACTTGTGGCTGGAAATGACACAAAGAAGAGCATGAAATGGGTCCAAAGAAAAGGTCTAGGATTGCCCTAATCTGCAGATACAGGATTGCCCTGATGATCTCCTCAGGGCTTATGTCCTAAGGTACAGTCAAGAAAATCACCCCGGCTTCCCCCCATGTCTCTCCCCTTCAGAAACTGCCTGGTATAGCAGTTTCCAACTCCTCAGGTGGACCCTCTTTACCAAAATGGATCTAATTAACTCAATTTTTGCAGGTGGTATATTAATTATTTCTAACAAAGTTGTGTTTGTCCTACTAGGTAAGTAGTTTTATCCTACAAGTTAGTCTTTTCCTATGAGATAAGACTAAGGACAAAACTCCTAAGGGAGTTATCCTGGTACTGTGAAATTTACTGGAAGTGCCCAAGCAGAGTGGCTATTTTAGACTAGCCAATTCTGCATGCCCAGACGAGGTCTAATAGATAAAATCAACATAAGTATGTTTCCCAAAGTGGAGCTAAAGCAGATTCAAGGATTATTTATGGTAATGGACGTAGAATTTTGTATTGGGACACAAGGTATATTCTCCCTCACAGCGCTGAAACTGTTGCTGGTAGAACTACAGATTAATTTCCTGTATCTTAGCATAGTTTTGTGTACTCAAAACCATGCCAGCTTGTAACCTCAGACCACAGCTATCCTGTGGAGACAAAGCACTGGATGTCTTGAGGATGGCATCAATACAATACTGAAGGTTCAAGCTGCTGGATACAAGTCAAAGAAAATAAATTAAGAATATTTTACAGCTTAAACATATTGGAAACTGTATGCAAAGCTGACCCTTTTTAAGGTGATTTGAAAAGCACACGGTTTTAGATTATTTTGGTGGATTAGGTATTTCACTGAACTGTCTGCTTTAGCAGATTCTAATTAAATTTCAAAGAACAAAGGTCTAGCATATTTTTAAATATTTATGTATCATGGGATACATCAAACTGCTCATAGAGTGACAATTTGGCCCTACTGAAATCAGTAGGAGTTTCCCTTTTGGAAATTCATGTTGACTTCCAGAATGACAGGATTTCATCCTTGAGAAAATACTTATAAATTGTACAGACATGATAATTTTTTCCTACCTACTAAAGGACTCTGGAACTAAAAATAAAAAATCATACTTTTTTTCCAATAAACATACATATAAGAGCCTTTAGAACAGAGGAGACAAAAGCCACAAAACTAAGTTCTCTGGCATTAATACAATAACATTTTCCATATTCTTCCGCCATACAACTGGTTATAGCAAAACTGTCATGCAGTATCTGATGAACCTGATAGTCTCTTCATTCAGTATTTTACGTCTGTGCACCTCTAGCTCTGGCAGACTCAATACATAATACAACTGACCCTACTAATCTGTAGTTAATGGATCAATTTTTGGATAAACAAGAGCTGGTGTAGTTGCAGTGAGCTAGTGCTAGTTCCTAGTTGCAGTTGTGGTGCTAGTTGCTAGTGCAGATGTGCCTCCTTCAAACATGTGTTTGTGTTTCTTCATTGACAATGAATACCCTGGTGTGGTGGGTTTCTATGGATGGGTTTTGGTAGATGGGAGGCTACAGGGGTGGCTTCTTTTAGTAGCTGCTAGGAGCTTCCCCTGTCCTGTGGAGCCAATGCCAGCCAGCTCCAGGATGGGCTTCCTGCTGCTGGCCAAAGCCAAGACAATCAGGAGTAAGAGTAACGTCCCTGTGATAACATATTTAAGAATAGAACGTAATTGCTCAGAAAGAATTCCAGCTAGGGAAGAGCTGAGTGAGAACATGGGAACAACAAAGTAAAGCTCGAGATCAGTGCAGGAGGGGAGGCTCCAGGCACAAATTGGACACAGCCCTGCTGCCCCTCCAGCTGTGCCCACCCCCACTGTGGGACATGGTGGGGCAAGTGAAGGAATGGGTGGCTGCCAGCCAAAAGGGTCCCCTCATCCTTTCCTCTATGCCATGGCAGTCACAGGGCCCAGCCCGGATGACTACCAACATGTTACCTACCCTACTGTGTCAGCAGTCACTCGTGCCCTTATGACATCCACTTCTCCGCTCCAGAAACAAATTTTACCAGGTTACTTACCAGGTGATTAACTAACAAATAAGAGGACAGCAAGATTGCCTAACAGCACTCCACCCAAATTCATCTGCAGACATATCCCTTTACACTGAAGAAGTCCTGCGTCTTCCAACTTCTGTGCCAAAAATGTGGATGACCAGTTATCACTCTGGGAGAACTTTGGAATACTATCAGGAAAGGTACTGAGTCTCGTGTGATCTGACCCTGACACTGTCAGACTGAGCTTCACAATTCCCACTGGTCAAACTCCTATGACTGCTGAGGTCAGAGTATCCACAGGCACATCTCTAGGCGTCCTTGGACCAGATGTATTGTTGACTCTGGCATGGTTTTATGTGCAAATGCATGGAAAGGCCAGAGCCACACAATAGGTTGGGTACACAACTCCCCCCACTCTTTGTCCCTGGGGGTCTGAGCCCAAAATTAATTTTCTCTGAATTACGCTTGACTGTCATCCATCCCCCTGGAGACTCTGAAGTCTCTGTGTACCAGTATTTCCCCCAGTTAAAACCACTAGACATCCAAATGCCTGCTGCTAAGAGCAGTGGGAAGTAAGAACAGTCCCTGCTCTGCTACTACAGAGCAAATTTCTGCCCATCCACAAAAGTTTTCTCATCTGTCTGTGTTTGGAGATGCAGATGTCCTCATCTAAACTGTTGTAGGAGTAGAAAACACTAATGTGACAGCCTGGCAGGCAGAGCAGGCAGTCCCCATGCCAGAAGCCCACATACAGCTGCTAACTGGATTGAGCAGCTGAAGCTGCAGCTCCTGTCCACTCAGCTTTCTTTGCTGTAAGTGGTAGAGATGGTCAGGCTTTTCACCTGAAAAGGGAAGGACCATGTCCAGTGCTGCTCCAGGGAAAATGTAGTGCGCCATATTTCAGTATTCAGATGGAGTTTTTCACTGCCCTTGGGAAATTGTTCTGTCATGCAAAAAAATTACTTAAAAGCAGCGAGAATTATTCAAAACATGAGCAAAGGCAGCTAATGTTTTTCCTCTGTCTTTTTCTGGTACTCACAATCCTGAACTGCTTATGAGCTTGTAATGCTGTAAAAACTGGCAGCAGACGCTGCCGTTAGCGCTGTCAGGACAGCTGCCCCTTTTGCAAACATCTCAGTTTGCAGGAGTTATTAGTGCAGAAATATCTCCTTGCCCCTCATCTCATAATTGTCCTGAAAGGTGAAATTGAAATAATAAAGCAGCCCATGCCAACAAAGGCATTTGTAAAACAAATGTCTGTCTTTGCTGTTGCAAGTTGTGCTTCCATTAAGGGTTTTATCAGTGTACACATTTCCTAAGAGCTACCATACTGCAGACTGACATTACTGCATCAGCAGCAGTCTCTGCACAGAGTCAGTCTCAGAAGCAGCAGAAGTGGGAACTCACTTTTACTGGCCCCTGGGGAGGGAACACCTCCATGAATTTTGTACATATAGAAGTTGTTGATAAGCTCTCTTGCAACATCAATGCCTTTCCCATGGGCATTGAAGTAACCATTTCCTTTCTTCTAGTTTGCAGCTGCCTGTTTAGCTCAAGACAGAGAGCAGAGATTAAGACCAGCTTAATAGGAGAGAACACCTGGAGCAAAGACTGCTAGCGGCTCCTGCATCCACAGGAACAGCCCTGTGAAATGAAAAAGCCATGACAAGGTCCATTCCTTTGAGAGGGAACAGTGACATGATGCTAATTGCAATGGGGAGTGGGGCAACCCTCCTGGTCTGCTCCACAGAGAGCTTGACCACTATAAATTTTTATTCTTGTGGCGGTTTGCTTTCCTGTGCTTGGAAAGTTCTGCATTTGTTGACTCTGTGTCAGCTGATTGATTGGGTATTAGCAATGCTCTGGGTGAAATCCTCGTCCTGACAAGCAGGAGGGAAATTACACCAATGAACAAACTCAGAGCTTATAACTGAATTTCCAAACTTTTACTTTATATATGACATCCAATATGACTGGATCTCAGGGTAATTCACAAAGAGGAATGCACTTCCTAATTGTTGCCCCCATTTATGAATAAGCTAGATACATTTCCCATATTGAAAAAAAAAAAAAAAAAAAAAAAAAGAGGAATTACTTCCCTTGGACATGAAGATTATATGACAGTGTGCAGTGCAGTGTGGAAAAGTCCTTGGCTACCTTCTGTAGGAAGTATGTGTTACATTATTTATTTTTCAGGGGTATGAAAATAGAGCCTAGACCAGGGACAGGCCAAGGCTGCCGCCTTTGTTCAAGCTTGAGTCAGACCTGGAGAACACACTGGTGAGGACTTGCTCTGTCTAATGTTGGTAGCTAAGCTGATCCATTATATGCTTCCTTTGGCAGTGAAGCCACATTTTTACCGCTCCCCTCTATGTGCAACTGTTCATTTTTGCATCCTGATTACCAGCCTTACCTGAAGAAGCAAGTATGTATATGGAGACCAAGAGTGTTTTAGGTTGAAAACAAAAATTACTTTCTCATAGAAAAGATGAGTTGTTATTTTTTTAACCTGGATTGTTGTTGCTATTTTGGTTTATGGCCCAGGCAGCCAGGCCAGCCCCACTGCCGGGGCAACAAGTTGCAAATGGGGAGCAGAAGAGAACAACCAGGAACTGACTTTGTTGACTCTTTCTGCCAGAGAAAATGTATCCTGGACTGCCTGCAGGCAGGGAAACACCTCATCAGTACCTGCTGCAGGGCAGGAACTGGGGACAAGAAGCTGAACGTAGCTAAGGCAGAGATGACCTGGGATAAAACATCCTCAGCCTTTCTGAGCATAGATAATTCAGATTGATGCTTAACACTTCCTGCTGAAGAACCAGCTTTTCACACACAAACACACTTCTCTGCTACGAGCCAGTGCTGGTATGGGGAAATATTGTGTTTCTAGTTTGTTGTTCCTAGTATGTACAATACGCAGCAGGTATTGGGTAAACGTGTGCACAGGGGAACGAGGCCTGTCCTTTGAGAAAGCATTCAAACGGAAATAAAAAGGACTTTCAGAGTTCCAGCTATCCTCAAACATCACAGCCCGGATTGGGAAAAAGTTAAATGGCTACAATCCCACCCATCACACCTCGGGAGCAGAGACATCAAGCTGCTGGCAACCCTGGTCATACTCGGTGTCTGGCCACCTTGCCCACCTCACCTGAGGTCTCACTGGAGCAGCCTGGGCAGTGCAAAAAGCCCTGGGGCACCAGCCAGTGCTTCAGTGAGAAGTTCTGCTCCAGTCTTACAAGATATAGTGGCAATATTGACCAATTCAGAATTGTGATTCTGAATGTCACCTCCTCCAAAACCAGCAAAAACACAGGGAGTATTCTGTATTCCTACACCTCCCATATTGTCATCCATGGCAGAGTACTTTATCATGGCAACACTTGGAAAAGTGTTCTCACCTTTTTGTTTTTTGAGTGGCTCTTGCTGGACCCAGGGCAAGATCATTGCCAGTGATCACCAACGATGCTCAGCAGTGGTGCTTGCACTGCACACCCACAGCTGGTGCAGATGAGGGGGCCTGTGTGTGCCCCTCGTACAGAACCAGCACCGTGAGGCAACTCTGTGACTTCCCTGAAGTCCACCATACTGGCTTGCCGTTGCTATTAGGCAGAATCCAAGGTGCTAGATGTGATACTTAAATCCTGAATGTTTTTAGGACTAGCTATCTCTCCCAGATAGGTGTGAGTTCTCGTGATTTTTCATAGTGACTACAGCACTTACAGAGAATTTAGTAGAGAGTGAGAGAGCATTTTATTGCAAACGATTGAATTTCTGTTCAACTAGTTATGCCCATTTTATTCCTAAGAGACTGGTAATGTGTAGCAGAGATGACTGAGAAGCCACTTCAAGCACCGAGAAGAGCACTGATGTTAGCCTGACAGGTTATGAATAAATAATGTCAGTATTCACAGCGAGGCTCCGCTAAAGGAAACACTGGACCACACTTGTTTTTTCAGCTTTCCTGATTGGAGCAGTAAACCCACCACCTGCTAATAGGGTTGGTGGGGCTTTCTGTGAAATCAACACTACCACTTGAAAAGATGCAGTTCTTGATGCAGGGCAGCATGGAAGGAGTAAAAGCAGAGTCACCTGGGAGCCTTTCAGCTTTACTCACTAGTTAAACTCCACTGATGAAAACTTAAGCATATGCCCAATGGATAATTTAAAGAATAAGGCCCCATAATATTTGCATTTATTTCTTTAAACCGGATCTTCTGTAAATCTTCATCACTCTAAAAATGACTACTCTGCAAGGCTCCAGAAATCTACACAGTTTCTTCTAATTGCCTTACTTCATTGCTTATTAGAAATAATCACATCTACATTTTCAATCACTGACCTGTGATTTTATTTTGACCAGGTTTCTTCTTTCACCCAAGGGTTTCTTTTTGCGTTGTGTTCCAAGATAGCTTCCCTCTGGAGTTGGAAATTATGGGACTGTTCTTCCAATTACTGCGTGAACTTATGTTTCTAAAATTCAAAAAGTTTGTACTCAATGGGTTTGACAGGCAAGAAAACCTGGGGCAAAAAGAAAAAGAAAAAAAAATAAAAAGAAAAAAAAAGTGAAAAATGGCAAGACAACAGTTTCATAAATGTGGAAAGACAGTTTCTTGCCAGTTTGTTTTTATTAACTGCTATAGAGGAAATGAGGCTCAAAGTATTGAAAAGATGGTGGGAGAGCAGGATCAGGCAAAGGGATTGCAAAGCCACCACGGACAAGTTTAAATTGCTCCACTGAAGAATCAGGCATTACATGCCTGAGAATCAATAACCAACAATCACCACCAGCTATATAAGTGCTTGCAACTAACCAGTAATAACCAGTAATGATCATTTAACTTTTTTCTTTTCTTCCCACTGTAAAACACCCAGAAAAAAGCAAAGAAAAAATATATTTGAGCTCATGCTGTCAGAAGTCTGTAAGAGTTTCCACATGCCAGATTAGTGCTTTGTTGATTTTCCTTTGAAAATCGTGGGCATAACCAGACGTACAGATACTCCCAGAGCAACAAGTACAGGAGATACTGAACCACTGACAACTTTGTAAACAACACACTTGCAAGTAAGAGAGACCTGAGGTGGTTTGGGAGGGAGAAGCCACTGGTGAAGTATGCCTTTCTGTTTGGGTTTTGTTACTATGGTTTTAGGACTAGTTATAGTAGTTGGTCATCTAATATCTTCCACAGAAAGTGGTTATTTTCCAGTTAAATTTTCTCCTTGATTTCCCTGTAAACCATCTGTGGCCCTCCCCATGACACCCTAAAAACCTTGCATCATGTGCATGTTAATGCTTTTTTCCATACCTACTTCACATTTTCATTTGGAATTAGGAGTGATTATTTTATTGCTCTGATTTGTCATTTTTTCACCTGAAAAAAATCTACGTGAAATTTCTATATGCTATAAATAAGAAAATATGTTCTCAGATTGTATAATTTAATCTTGGAACTTTCCTGCAATTCATACTCACATACTACTCATTCAGGGTATTTCTATAAATGACAGGGTTTGAATGCCTTGAAATGTAAGATAGAGGAAGTTAAGATGTTAGTCATAATGAAGACAGCTATTTTTTTTTTATATATTCAATGAGATTGAGGCATGGGTTGTGGGTTTTTTTTTATCCTTTTCTTCTTACTGGGGAAGTAAATAATATCCTGAACGTGTAAAAAAACATATCTTGTGGATAAGCAAGAAAGACAATAGCAGGGAAAAGAAAGAAGATAAGAATGAAGAAAGGATGGAGGGAAGGTAGGAAGGAAGGAAGGAACGCAGGAAGGAAGGAAGGAAGGAAGGAACGCAGGAAGGAAGGAAGGAAGGAAGGAAATTAACAACTGAGATGTGAATTAAATTATAGTTTTCTGTTACAAAAAATTCTCAGTAGAACTATACACAGGAGGGCCCTGTGTTGCCTGTTTGTCTTTCAAGGTAACAAATGCTTTTGCACATCTTTCTAGTTTTCACTAGCTAGTCTCAGCTGAGTGCCCCCCTCAGCAGGCAAATTTCAGAGGGACAATATTTGTAATGGGCCATCATAAGGGAAACTGGTCAAGCACTATCAGATATTTATAGCTGTTGAAAGCATGAACACGCCCTATGATGCACACCTGGGTCTCTCACTGAAACCTCAAATGTCAGGGCCTTTAGAGAAGCATCTAAATGATTCACAAGCCACATGGGCTTTCATTTGAAAGCCCTCCTTATTTTTATAGTGGCAAAGAAGATTCACAGTTGTGTTGGGGCAGGGCTGGTTTTTAAGAGATTCATCGGAAGGTTGTCAAATAATTCTTTGAAATATAATCTGAGATGTGTTTCTGGGAACAGAACTGTTGCGCTCTTAGCACTTAGCAACCTAACTTTACTTTAGGATTGTGATATAAAGACACATTCCTTTGTTTTTTGCTTGTTTGCCCAGGAAAAAAAATCATACTCTTTCAATGGCCTTCAGAAGTGACCTGGTCCTTTTTCAGGATATAATAAAGGAAATAATTAAAGTCCTGGGAAAGGTTTGTTATGGAATCACTGTTTCTCTAGAGCCAGATCAAGTAATAAAGTATTTTACTAGGATACAAAAGGCCCTGGTAATTTAAGAGAGGAGCAAACTTTTTTCCAATATAGTTTCAGATTATATCATCTCTCAGGAATCCTTTGTGACTGGTCTTCTATTTAAAGAGAAATAACCCCAAACTAATAGGATACTTGACCCCCAATTATAAATTGTTCTACTGTCATAGTCAGTACTATTTTTTATGACTGCTCATGTTTTTTTAATTTCTTTTTCAAATAAATCTAGTCTTTCCACTGTTTTCACCAAACATGGGCCAAAAGAATCAATTTTTGATTCCAAATTCCAAAAACCTGATGTCTCAGGAGCTGGTTCCACAAACTCTTTCTCTGTATTATTTTTAATCTTGGGAAAATGGATCTGTGGTAGCAGCCAAATCTTCTGTTTCCTGGGGTAAGTATCCTCCTCCAGTAGATCCTGACTCCTGCAGGAAACTTTCAGTTACTTTCCTGTGTTTGTGAAAACAATTGCCAATGATTTTTTTGCTTATTTCTGAGCACTTTGTTAAACCTGTAAGACACAGCCCAAGGCACAGCTCTGCCATCACATGAATATATGCATTTATTTGTCTGACATTGCTGACCATATTTATGAGAGAGGCAGAAAAAATGTCACAGGAAGTTTGTGAAAGCTCTTTTCCTGAAGACTTCCATTCCCTTTACCTCCCTCCCATTCTCCCAGTTGCACTCAGTTTCCATATGGCAACAGAGATCCAGGCCTTAAAACAGGCATTTGAGGGCTTGTTGCCTTAAATGTAGTGGCTTTCATAGCTCACTGGATTATTTCTTGCAGCATAAACAGTTCAAATCATCTGTTCATTAGATTTCTGAGCCACTGATGGTATGACATTTGCAGTTACGATTTGCACTCAAACCTAACTTAGCAATGTGGTCTAAATGCCAGCTAGACTAGCTTCAGCTGCTAAAAAGGGTGAACTCAGTACAGCACAGTATTAATGTAAAAATTATTGCTTGTGACCAAGGTATTATTCTATGTAATTCCCTTATTCAACAGCATAATTATGTGTCCTGCATCATAGACCAATTCCTCCTGTTCCTGTCTTTATTTCCTGCAATACCAGTAAAACATCAAGGAATTTCCAAATGTAGAAGATAGGCAGGGACTTTTTTTCTCCCAATGGTTTATGTTATAAAATAATCATAAGAATTTAATTTTTACCCATGAATGCTTTCTTCATCAAGGAAAGGAGAGATGTGTTTTTCTGTTCTCTGTCTACAGGAAGGGCTGAAACAATCTCTGTCCCCAAGCTGACGAGGAAATGCTCACATCAGGGAAAACAAACACTGGGCCCCCTCAAGAAAGATCAACAGGTAAAACCTGTGTCCTGAAAACCTGTTCTGAACCTGGACATCAACAAGTAAAGCAGCTCAGTCAGAACACTTTTCAAGAGGGGAAAAAAAAGCTGCGCGTATTTAGCTTCCATTCTGTAGACACCCAAATTGGACTGATTTAATCCCATCTTCCCTCTTCAATCCATTTAATCCACTTTGGAGGTTGTTTTTTAAGGATTAACTCGAGTCTCTAGTGAGTTAGCTTTACTACAAAAATACAAGGTGACATCTCACAGTTGGTTTTTATTGTTGCTGCTGCTACCGCTGAATGTTATTGGACTTGCCAGAGATGTCACCAATGCAGAGGGGGAAACAGTCGGTCCCCAGCTCCCTAAGGCTCTCTGTATTCCTCCACAAAGCCCCTAAAATCACACTCCAGCCAGCTCAGCTGAAAAAAATTCACCATGGCTTGATGTCAGCAGATGACAAAAGGCTAGAAAGGGAATTGACAGGCCTGTTTGAGGGGTATTTTTTTCTGCTTGGCTAAGAGATTCTGAACTGAGAATTAGTCAGCACAGAAGTATCATATAAAAAGAGTTATACATAAAAATATTGTATTTTTTATATTGAATAGGTTTCAGTGTAGCTAAGGAGATTCACAGCTATGCAAGAACAGGTGCTAAATCTTCTTTGTCTATAGAAGTTGTATTTTGCTTTGGAAAGACCCGGTTGAATTCTGAAAAGACTTTACAAGTTCACAGGCTCCACCTGTCATGTCAGTGTCTGCAGTGCTTTGCAGAGAAGTCTGTGTTAAATCCCTCCAATTGCAGTCTTGTCTCCTGTAGTACCACTTCAGCACTGGATATTAGCTATCACAAGCAAAGCAGTAGCTACAGCTGTACCTCATCCCCACTGTACTTTATACTGGCTCACTTTACCTAGGAGAACCCTCCAAAGCTTTCACATGAAACATTTGGGTAAACAAAAACTCGTTTATTTAAAAATTACCTCATGCTGTTGTGCAGTGTCCAAAACTGAGAACAGCCATTAGCTGGCCTGTCAACCAGACCTCTGTTGGGCTGGTTTTGTTTGGATAGTCTGGAATGCTATTCTGGTATGTTGCACCATGTCTGTATCTTTGATTACACCTCTGACTGTCTTGCCCACGCAAGGTATTCATGGGGAGATATTCAAAACTGCAGTTAAAACTGTCATATTCTAGGAGTTGTGCAGATATTAATCAAACTTATCAACACAGCTGGGAAAAGATTCGAATATTATCATCAACATTCCAGAGGTGGCAGAGCTAAAACCAGAGATGCGAAGGCCTCTACTTGTAACATGTCTGCCTGAAGCTGCAGAACAAGATACACAATCAGAATTTTAACATCCTTATGTAAATATCAAAATATTCAGGTGCATTTCCATTCTGTATCTCCCCCAATTTCAGCAAGCAGTTGGATAGCGTCTGAGAGATGAAGGACTGTCTCCACATCTGGCATTTGCTATAAATAATAGAAATGTATATGGGGGGGATTATTAAAAAAGATCAAGAAATGTTCCAAACCTCTTTCTGAATAAGAAAAATAAAGTAATAGTATTAAAACTTTTTAAAGAAACACAAATGTTTCAATGAGAAAGTTGTCAAGAATGTTTTTATTCATTGGGATAGAGTTACTCTGTGGGAGAATCACCTTTGTAAAGCCAAGATCCCCCACCTCACCTTGGATGGGGAAATGTCAGGTCAGGTTCCTCATCTGAACCATTGCCTTAACCTACCAGGTTATTGAGCCTTTTTTTAATCTGACTATTTTTTTTATTTTCTCCCCTCTCCCTTAAAAAAGGAAAAAAAAAAAAAAAAGAAGAAGAAAGGTCTTATATTCTTTCTGCACTGGAACGAAAACAAATTTTGAAACCGCAACATTTTTCACAAAACAGAATTCTTGTTTTCTGGCCAGCCCTATTACTTATTATTATCGACCTTTCAGAGACTCCAATTTGAAATTTTTAGCTAAGTTTCAGAAGCAATCAGGGCCAGAGCTGCAATCAGTGCTTCAAAATCCCCAACTGCCCATTCTGCTAGCTCTCTCACACCAAAGATGCCTCCCCTCCCCAAAAACAGCCCAGGAAGAAAAACCACTAATGATCTTCACCCTTGCAAAGAAAACTGTCTGAGTTTTGCATTTGGGCAGCAAGAACTTCTTCTGTCCTTTCCCATAATAACCTGCTCAGATATTTTTTAAACAGCTGTAACCAATGCCGTCCTCAATAAAGCAAATGAAAGAGAAGAAAAGCATGTGCTGCAGCACATTTGACAGTCAGACACCTAGAAGAGAAGTGGTTCAGGCCCCAGGGGACATGGCATCAGTGCTCCGCTGCTTGAAACTCCCCACTCTGACTGTGGTTGGAAAGTGTCATGTTTTTAACACCTTTCTGCCAGAAATGCTTCCCTGAAGCAGATGCTGCTGTGATTCACATTAGGGAAGCTCGGGATGAGCAAGACAACATTGTGATGTCATTTCTCCTGTCCCTGGGGTACCTGGGAAGCAGAGCTTCCTAGTGCACTGCAGCACCCACAGCCACCTTCTTAGGTGCGTTTTAAGGAGTGAAGCTTTTAAAGCCTGTCTCCTGTCTTCTCACATCTGTAAGGCTGGCGTAAGCATCCTATCCAGATTTACACTCCCCATTTTACTAGCACACTGGGCCTGGGACATACCCTCTGGCACAGACATATGGAATGTAAGTGACTGTGTTACTTGGCAAAAGACATTTTCTCTGAGAAGCTAAAGGTCTAAGGTTTTTACATAAAACGCTTTTTCTTTCCCCTGAAGAAAGGTCAGAATTGAAGCTTTGCAATAGTCTAAAGTGTTTTCCAGGCCTGTTTGACATGCAATCCTGTTCCCATCTTTCTAACTACTAGTCCTCCTCCACCTTTCCCTTTGTTGGAAGCTTGAGAATATCTTGTGTATGTATATATAGCTGGATGGATGCTGAAGTTCTTCAAAAGCCTTCAAGTCTGTTGATTTGGAAAGGAATAGGGCAGCCAGTGTTTTTCCCTTGAATCCTCTCTGTAATGAGCACTTGATTAAAATGTTCTTGGCGCCTCCCTTCTGTTCCATCCAGAGAGTAAAACCTCTTTGAAAACGTCTAGTTTTCCTGTATCAAAACTCAGCATCTTTGAGGGAAAGCTTTGTTTACTTCACTGAAATGGGTCAGGATGATGAAGCACACTAAAGATTTAGTGATCGATAAGATTAGGGGTCGCACCCATTCCTGATGCAATGCAATTGCCTGTACCAACAGTTAGCGGCTGAATTCAACCTCTTAAATCGTATAGAACTAGATCACTCTTGGGCAGGAGCCCAGAAAACTTATGCCCTGCCAACTGAAAGCAAAATTTGAGCATGAGCTTGTTCTTACTGCATATATTTAAGCATCCAGTGAAAAAAAGTTGGGGCCCTCTTGAGCTGGCCCTAGGGAAGATAGATTGTGGTGGATTTTGCATAGCACTTTTAAGAGAAGTATTTTGCAAACAAAAAAGAAAACCAGTGAGAGAACCTGTCTGCAGGCACTCTCAAGGAAACTGAGTCCTGGATATCCAGAACTCCATATACATGACCAGAACTCCACTGTTGTCAGTCACTTCCCATGGGTCTGACTGTGGCTCTGTAGGCTTCTTGCGTGTAAACATGGGGCACAAGGAGTGAATGGTTTTAAGAGATTTGCCCCTTTCATAAATGAGATATGGTCCAAAAAAGAGATTTCTTCTTTCTGACACAGTGGCTTTCATATCAGAGGGCTACCTTTGCTGTGTCATGCTTTGTAGTCAACTCAGAAAAGACACTCCTCATCTTCTGGCTTATATTTGGCACGTCCTCTTCGGGAAAGAAAGGCAGTTCCCTGTGATTCACCTTAGCTGTTTATAAAAGACAAAACATTTTAGTGAGCAATGGTCTGTGAAAAAGGTTGATTCTCTGGAGAATAGCTTTTCCATAAAGAGAAGATGGCCACTGGAGAGGAAAAGTAGGAGGAGAGGTGCTGAGCACTGTCAGATGTTGAAGCCACATGCTGGTTATAAATCACAGAGATATCCTTGGCTGCTATCAGGCTTGGACTCAGAATAATTCCCAACAAGGGGTTCTAGATGCATATTATTTCAGGATCTTATCTTGATGAATGGATGATGGCACTTCAGTGGATATTACATTAGCCATTCTACACTTTTACTGCTAACTGGCTGTAGGGTGAAGACAAATTGTCTCCTTTTCCCTCTGAACAGTGTCAAGATTAAACAGTGAAAAGACATGGGAAGAATAATTGCTTAAGGCTCTGGCGTGATGTTTTCTCCTGTACAAACATGCAATTAGGCTGTCTTAACCTCCCAATGTAGCAATAAACACCACTTCACAAACTAATTTACAGGGAAAAGTCAGAGACGGGGCTGGAGCTCTGCTCTGCAAGGCGAGGGCCCTGTCATTCAGCCAAAGGGGCAGTTCCACTAATTTAAGCCAGCAAAAATCCTTGTATGCTTTCCTCAAACTGAAATGAGACTGAAATAAAGTCTATACATTTGAATCATTGAGCAAACCAGCTAATAAAAACTGCATTTCTGACTGGTCATAAAAAAAGAATGTAATTGGTCATACTCAAGGAACTACTCGGAACAGGGAAGCGAGGAGAGCAAGGTCTTAAAAATATTGACTTTTCTAACACTTTGACATTTTTCTGCCTCCATCCCTATCTGTCAGTCAGTAACACCTATGGATGGGAACTGCCAGTGCACATTTCTTCAGCTGGACTCAAGGCAGGGCCAAGTTTGCACTAGAGACACTGTGCTTTTCATGCACCACACGCTGCCCTCCTCTCACCAAGGGGTCACTCAAACCATATTCAGTGCTCTATTTGCAAACAGAGGAGCAGCTTTTATTTTCTAAACACAAAGAGCAGTACAAACTGTGAAATATGAACTGACAAACTTTGGCAGGGGCTCTGAGGAAAAGCTACCCTGGGTCTCCCTCACACTGGATGGAGTCTCATGTCCATCCCTATGTCACACTGGACACCCCTTGCAGATGTAGACACTGCTCTGTGTGGCCACTCAGCCACATGCAACTCTGTGTGAAGGACAGATCTCTGAAGAGATCTTACAAGTTTTCTGGACCCTGAAGTTTGCTGTTCCAATTTATCTAACATAGGTGAAAACAGCCCCAAATACACAGCAACTTGAGGGAGATGCTCCAGGCTCTTGTATAAACCTGGTGTTGAGATACAGAAATTGTTTAAAAACCAAATCATACTGTTTTCACAGTGAATTCATATTGAAAGAGCAAACTTGGATTATCTAACCAGAGTTAGGAATGTAGTTTATTTGGCAATGCTTATCTGTGCTAGACCAAGAAAACCACAGCATAAACTTTTGAGAACTACAGTGGTGTAAACAATCCCAAGTTTTTGCCCACGAGCCCTGTGGCACAGATTCTCCATGAACCTGACTGGAATCACAGTGTCTCTGGTATCACTGAGAGGGATCCAGTCTATCTAGTCATTTGGAAGCCTGTCTTGAGTGAGTTATAGTTTCAGGTTTTGGTCTCTGTCCTGAGGAGCAGATGAAGCTACCTTCATCGCCACTGCATCTCCATGCTTGGAGTCTGCCAAGACCCCAGATGGAGCTGACGGTCCTCTGCAATCACCTCTGGATCACAACAGACTTCTGGGAGGGTCTGTAGAGGCAGATGAACACTGCATTCCCAGAACAGGTACTGCTGGCCATTAACATTCATTGCTCCAGGATCCTTCAGATGAAACAGGGAAGAACCTAATGAATTTAGCTTCCTCTGAGGATGGCAAAGTGATGAGGCTGGTATCTTCTTTAGGTTCTGGAGTATCCATTTAGGCGAAACAAATCACTCACTATATAAAGAAGTAACACAAAAATATTCCCTGCCTCAGGGGAAACCACTCAGTGGCTTATGCAATGTGCATCATGCATTATTCACCACATTTGTCACTGTCTATTCACTGCAGCGTCATATATTTTCTTTTCAATGCTTGTCATGCATGATAGGTATTTTCACTTTCCGTGATAAGCCAGGACAACTGATATTTCTGCCATTTACAAAGCTGTTAAGTACTGAACTTTGTCAGCTATTTCCATGTCAGCTTCACAAAAGTATAGTAATTTTTATTTCTTTCATTTATTTCCTCTCAGAAGCTGTCAGTGTGGCCTGCTGTCCATTGTCTTTTCTAATGTGTCCCTTAAGGGGAAACATGGTTCCAAATGACAATAACATTCTGCTGAGGCTCCTAACTAGCCCTTACTGTAAGGCTGTGCCTGTTTTTGTCAAAAGCAGTATCACTTTCTTCAATAAAGTATTTTTGAACAGCAACAGCACCTCCGTATTTTGGAAGGTGAGCCAGCTCTAGCTGTGCCACCGAGAAACTGCAGTCTTTCCATTCTTCCACAGCCTCCAACAGTATAACAAATCATAAGGTTACCAGAGGGTATGCAGCTTAGCATATAAAAAAAACCTAATCAGATATCTTTATTTCCCATAAACACTTACAGCTGCAGCTTCTCTGCCAAAAACTGAAGGATGGTTTTTCCGATGGGGTTGCTAAATTCAGTATCTCACTGGGAAACTTCAATGAAGGGGAGAGCAAGAGAGCATATGATTAATAAAGGCAAATCCCAGGAGGAGTGAAAGACCTATCTCAAAATAAAACCTACCTGTGCTGCTCTAATTGGGGTTTTATCATGGGGCAAGCAAACACTCATCCAGAAACAAAAATGTAGCCTAAGAACAGATGTTTCCCAGAATTTTAAAACTGATACAGAGGTCTTCTTCTCTGAAATGTGAGTAAAGGCTGGTGGGATACTGATGAAGACATAGGTGATGTCACATTATCAGATTGGGACAGACTAACTTACAGGGCAAAGTTCAAAAACTATTCTGAGGAGCTCTGTATGGGCAGACTGGGCATGGGGGGAGAATGTGATTTCGGGAACGTTCCCAGCTGTGACTCACCTACAGATCTTACATGCCTAGACAGGATACTGACACCTCCCCAAGCCAAGATTTTTGTAAATCTCAGTCTTTGAAATGCATTTCAAGTCAATCTCTCTGAACTAAACCTGGAAAATATGAGTGATAACCAGGGTGGCCTTCATTTACAGGCATCATCCCTTCATCAGCAAAGAAGAGAGAGGGGCACTCGAGGGTGGAGTTCACTTCAGCCTATGTTAGGTGCTCAGGGTCAGGTGAGATCAGTCCTAACCAGAATGTCCCCTGCCACAGTGCGGGTACGGGCAGGACACTTACTGCAGCTCTGAGCAAACACACAGAGTGAACAAACCATGAGATAATGCCCTCAGCTGGGCTGGGAAAGCTTCTTGAACTGCAGGGCACGGCACCACAGTAAAGAGACCTATCCCTCCCCTGATTTGTCATGGGCATAGCAAGCATGACATTGGTTTTTTTTTTTAAAGGCAGCTCACATATTCAGTGAATTACTGTTCATCATCAGGTTCCTGGGACAGCAGGTTTTCACCCAAATCATGCTTATCAGGGGGTTTGAGCTTTCATCTCTATTTGTGGCAATCAGACATGTACTTTCTGTTTGTTCTAACAGTAAAAGCCTCCTGATGGAGTCTGCGTGGAAGGCCACTGAGTATTTCAGCTCTGCAGGTGAACCCTGCGAGGATGCAGGCAGCCAGAGCCAGCTGAGAGCCATACTGACAACCCAGTCTCCCCTTTATCCTTGGTGAAGGTGCTGGACACACAATCTTTCTGATGAACAGAGCAATTTCCAAAGGGAAAACACTAAGAGACTCAACCCCCTCGGCTGCCTCCTGCATCCATCTCACCCCACCCAAATATCAGTCCTCTGGATGAAGGCACAAGGCAGTTGCCTATATAAAATCCTTGACTTGGAGGGTCTGCAGGCTCTTTGAGGTCCTATGCTGACCTGCTGTGGGAGATCCAGTCACTCATCTTCCTCTGTCTTCCCAGGCTTTGAATTTGGGGCAATGGCACCTTATTCTCAGGATCTGCTTTGCGCAGAAGCATGTGCCCTCAGCCTCGGCAGGGCTAGCAAGCTGTTCACAACACACATTTTCAGAAGCTTATGGGCCAAAAGTCAAGAAGATTTTTTTTTCTTGAGTAAAGGACTGGGTTATCCAACATCAACAAGCAGCTATTTCTACAAATGTGTGACAGCATGCCACAAACCTGCAGAGCAGTCTTCCCAAGAAATGCCACCAGTGCATTAGGTTGTCTGCCATGATATTCTGGGCTTATGAACAGCAGCAAGGCAGCCTGGGATTGACTCAAGAGCTGAAACAAAAGCTGGGGTTCTTCTGTGAGTGGCATTCTTCCTTAAATTAAAACCCTGATGTTTTATACTATGAAATTCAGTCTTGGAAAATGGGGGATTCGTAAAGGTAACGAACAATTTAGTAGTTTAATTATGAGCCCTTTAATGTCTTTTCATAATCAGTTAATAAATACCTTAACAATAAAATTGAATTTAAGCTTTTAATAGGCTGTGTTGGATTGAACCTAAACAAAAGAATTAGCAGCTCCAGGCATTGTGCAATAACTTCTCACTGCTTGGTGCCAGGAGAAACAAAGCATTTCAAGTACGTTTTTTTGTACCTCACTATAATAAACGCTTGTAATATTCCCCAATTTCTGGAGTGTAAGATGCAGATCTTATTTATCACAGTATGTGACACATCTGGCACATGGATCAGGAAACAACTGTTTTACTTCATTTCTGTCATCACCTTCCAACAGATTTCTTTCACATTCCAATTTGGATGAGAGAACTTGGACTTTCTCTCCATAAGTTCTCCATTAACAGTTTCACAGCAACGAGCACTATTGGTTCGTTTTCCTTCCACAGCAATTAGTTACACCAAGCTGCATATTTTGACTTTTACTACAAGCAAGCATGTAAAATCACTGGTATTTACTCCTATCTGCTCCCAGTGCCTCTGAGGCAGGCAGAGCTGAGATGCTTCCTGATTGTCACTACCTCTGTTTTCAGTACCACTTTCAAGCAGTGTCACTGCCTGGATGCGCACTGCCTGTTTCTGCCACCTCCTGTCGCTGTTATGAACATGTGTTTTATTTACAGTAGGGCTTTTGTTATGTCTCTGAGAGTGTTTCACAGCTGAAGAGAGCTCTCTGTCTTCTGCTTGAGCAGGGGCGGGCATATCAAACTCACAGGGGTCGGAGCTTTGCAAGCTGCACAAATGACTGTGCACTAATAAAGCTTGAAAAGCTTGAATTACACTGGAACCCACAAAAATTTTCAAATTAAAATTCCATATTTAGAGGCCCCCTGTGGGCTGTGATTTTATTTAGTTTAATCCCCTCTTGAGGCCAATTAGGTAGACACTCTTCTGCACATGCACACACCAGCACAAAAAATAAATATATAAAACTATTTAAAAAGGAGAGGGTAGTATATCACTCATCCATTCAAAGACTGAAATTCTTTTCCCTTCTGTTGTTCCTGAAAATAACATGGCTGTCAGAAATCAATAAAAGTACATGCAAACAGTGCTCATTTTTTACTTCTAGGCTGTGCTTTAACTTTCCCTTGCTTCTTTCTGCAACATCTAGTAAATTTTCGCTGTTGCATACTGTTTCACCAAATGTATAATAAATGCAAAACCTCCAGTGTTACTGGCAGGGAAGGGCCGGATGCTTTGTTTCTTAGCCTGGGAAGTAAAGAGGTGCTGTGAAAATAAATTCCTCAGGCAATTGATTGAAATTTATCGTCTCTGCATAAAGTGCATGTAGGGGGTGGGATGAGGATGCACTCCACTTTCCCTAGCTGAATCCCATCAAGTGCAGTAAGTTTGTTGCAGCAGTGAGCCCGAAGAAACTCTGATTCTTTATGCACAGATTTAATTCACACATCCCCATAGTTTTTTCTTTACTTTTTTTGTATAAACTGTCTCACTGTTGCTCGTTGCATCAGAAGTGCAAACTTTGTTCACTTTGTACCAAGTGGCAGACACCTACATGTCCCATCTGAAAAAGAAGTTAATAAAATGCATACTGAAAACATAAAAGAAGGTCCGAGGCGATGTTTAGGTAATAAGCATTTCTACAAGGGGGGGGAAACAAAAGAACAAAGTTATTATAACTTTTACTGCTGTCTACAACAAGGGAAAATAACAACTAAATATCCCCGCTACCAACTCACTAACAGGGTATGTTAAGAGTCCAAAATTATAAGTTCTTAGAACTTTGTCAGATGTTTAGCAACAAAAGCCCCTTTCCCGAAGGTGACACGCTTGTGTTGAAGTGCTTACAGGACAGGGTCTCTCCTGCCTGGATAAACCAGCCACCACAGCATGCTTTGGATCAAGCAGCCTCCTTGCTTGGATAGGGCACTCAGGGCAGAAGCATCATGAGAGTCCGTGTAGCATCTCCTGCCATATTTTGGGGGCAAACATTAACTGTGGCTAGGAGCCACTGGCTGCCACCACATTACAGGGAAATCAACCCTTAGTGTGGAAAGGGAAAAGCCAGCTCATGAAATTCAGCAGCTCAAGTGTATTTTCAGGATAAGTATCTTTCTGATTATCTGAGGAATTACATGGGGTCTGTGCTCAGACACACCAACTTAAATCTTCAAGAAAAATATGATGAAAACAAGAGCTAAGGAAATATGCCTGAAATAAATGCAATTTTATGGCACTTGAAAAGAGATTAGGGCAAAAAGTCTATTTTGTTTTACAGGGGCTCTTATCCTGTGATCATTGGTACAGCATTGAGCAGCACTTTGCTGCTCCCATATGTTGTTTATTCTCTCATCTGCCACACAGGGGCAATGCATCTGCAACAACTGTCATGTCTGGGGAGGCTCCCGCTTTGATACTTCAGAGAGACTGCACAGAGTCATGGTGGGGAGCACTTCTGCCTTCATGCTTTGTTTGGGATTTATGTTTGATAAAGTCAGGTGCAAAAGGGAAAGCTTTTTAAAAAAAAAACAAACTCTGAAGCAAATTCAACCTTTTCTTCCAGACCAAGGGTAAATCTGCATGGGAAAATCCTTACTCAAGATAAGCTTCAGGTTAAAAGAGTCACTTAAGAAAAAGGGAATAATCTAAAACCACTGAAGTTGTCATAAATTTCCATATACTTAGAAGCATTCAACATACTTATACAGTCAATGTATACGCCCATCTCTGGATCTCATTTAAAGTCTGGGAAAGGATATCTCTTATGCTCAAACTGAGATATGGGCCAACTGAAGGAAGAAATCTTGCTGCAAAAAATGAGATTTGGGAACTCAGTCACTACAATGTCCCCTATTTTACCCTGGTCTGTCAGGAATACATCTTTACAGGGTGCAAGAGGGAGGAAGAAAGTGTGGACCAACATGTTCCCCCCCCCCCCCCCACATACCTCAAACCAGAGAGAAAATCATTGACCAGACTGTCAATCTTCTCCATGTCCCCCACAGAGCCAGCATCTGCCTCCCACCAGAAACCTTCTGTGCACCAGGTTGGGTCTGGGGCAGTCCTCTAGTTCAGTTCATGGGCTAAAGCTACTACTGCTGTAGTGGTATGAATCAACAAATGCTACTACACCTCATCTGCATCAGATGAACAGGTTTCTTTAGACATGTAAGAGAAATTGCATAACCCCTGTCTCTGCATATTTTTTATATGTGTACACAAAACACATATAATATAGGCAGCATTAAAACCATCCCACATAATTTTATAGCAACTGTGCACTTTTAATTTATTCAAAAATGTAGCAGATCTCACACTGCCCATTAGGACTGTAAGAACACAAAGGCTGCAGTTTAAGGCTGAACATAGTGGTGGTGTGAAGGTCGGTCAGGGTGCCTGGAGTGCTGCATGGACACACAGGTTCCACCTCTCTCAAGCTAATGGCAGGACTGGAACACACAAATTATTTGCCTGATGATTTAAAAAAATGCATTTGTGAAGGGCACCTAATGATGACAGCAAGAGCAGTCTGTAGAACAACTAACTACAGAAGATGTTCCATCTGTAAATTAGGGAGGCAG
This sequence comes from Empidonax traillii, assembly GCF_003031625.1. Classification (NCBI taxonomy): domain Eukaryota; kingdom Metazoa; phylum Chordata; class Aves; order Passeriformes; family Tyrannidae; genus Empidonax; species Empidonax traillii. The sequence continues at coordinate 411,576 of NW_020955864.1, forward strand.
CTATTTATTTTGTTCCATGGAGAAAGAAAGCCCTGAGTCCTTACCCACCCCCCTCCCATGGGGAAATGAGCAGGACTGCACGCTGAAATTCACTGAGTTTCCTCTACCCTACATGTGTTATTCCCCTGTAGGGGAGAATGGAGCCTTTTATACCTCCATAGCTCTGGGCTCTTTGAGTAATGAAGGGAACACATTTATTGGTACAAGGTTTGGTGTTTATTGATGCTACCCATTTTTCACCAGGTTTAGCACTCTGTGGGGAAGGCACATGGACTTTCCAAAACACATTTTATAATCAAGCCATTTCAAGGTTTATGCAGTACAATATGTTTAACTGTTAAATTGTAAATAAAAGTCATTGCCCAATGCTAAACCTCCTTCAAGACATTACAATCAGCTACATCTTTAATTATCTGATTTATAAGCAACTCACCAGCACTGTTGCATGTGTTACATGCACATGATGTTTGCCTAACAAATATAGCATGCAAAATTATCCTTCTAGAAGGGGTTGTGGGCTTAACCCACCACTACCTTGGCCTTGACTGAGTGAATGGGGGGAAAAAAAAATTCCGAGCTAAACCCAAGACATATTCCTGCCTCATCCTCTTTTCAAGTGGGACTTTGCTTTTTAATAAACCTGCCAAAGCTGATGGGTGTAAGGGGTGCCTTCAGCTGCCGGGCTGTGTGGTGTCCCCGGGCCCTCCCCAGCCGCTGCACTCCCTCTTGTGGCAGCACAGACCCCAAGAAAACCCCACAGCACGTGGGATTTATTCCCAGAGAGTTGTTGAGAATACATCACAGCTCCAGATACACGGAGCAAAAGTGTTTCAGGAGGCAAAACTACATGCATATGCACAAAAGCCTAGGCACCACTAACCCGCACCAGATATTTCCCAGACTGTATTCCTAACATAAATCAGTGGGAATTACCTTGCTGTGTGTAAAACATCCTGTATTATAGTTTAACAGAGGAGACCCTGCTGCCCATGGCCCAGCAGACAGCCCCCTGCACACCCATCAGACAGCCCCCTGCACACCCATCCCTGCTCTTCTGGAGGCCATGCAGAGGGGTCCATCCAATAAGACATGAGGAGTATTAACCCTTTCCAAAATCCTGGGTCCAGTTTTTAACAGTTTGGCTCTGGGAAACACTGCTAGCACAAGGAAGGCTTGCAGAAGCTATTGCTCTGCTCTTGTTTACCTTTTGCCTGCCAGCATAGCACTGCCTTCTCAAAGACCAGTCACTACAAACACTCCAACTACTTATTTCTCATTTTGTTATTCTCCACCAGAAAGCAGACCCTCTAAATAAAGGAATAAATTAATAAAAACATATTGTCTCAGTTTAAGGCTGAGAAACAGGTACCCTGTAAGTTTTATCTAGTAAATCAAAAATCCCCAAAGATGATGAAGTAGCTCTTTCTTTTTCTGACAGCAGATCCAGATCAAACACTTCTCATGGCAAGACAGAAAGCCACAGCGGGGAGCTCTCCTTTACAGAGATTCATTTGCTCTCTGGTATTGATGTGATACTTAATTTATTGATCCACAGAGGAATGAGAATTCAAAGGCAGTACAGACTGCATTCTGCATAGGTTCTTCTGAAGAAAAAGGTTTTCTCTCCTCTTTTTCTTGTAACTGTTTCTGAACATGGGCACCCCTGTCATGTTCTCAGTGTAATGTTATGGTATAAAAAATTCCAGGTCAGTTTAAATGTGACAGCTTGTCAATAGGGCTGCTTAATAGGTTGTACACTCCACTTCAGCCCTGTTGCTCAGTTTGTTGGTATAAACTCCGCAGATGTCCATGTAAATAAAGGAATTAAATAACTTGCATGGAAACATGGTCTTTAGTCCTTATTCTTATTTTTAAATTAAAAAAAAAAATCAGTTTGATAGGAAGGTGTTAAGGGGACAACCCAGATAAGACAATTAGAAAATGGGTTAATAATTTCCCTTTTTTTTTTTTTTTTTTTTTTTATCATTTTGATGTTGTTCAGAGATGAAAAACTCATGCATATGAAGGTTACAGCATGGTATCAAGGGAGTCTGTAAAAAAAAGACACATAAGGATAAGGATAAAGGGTAGAGATCTCCACTTAGGCTCTGTTCTCCACAATTTTCATAGAGAGTTTAGTTTATGCTATGAAAGTCTCATGCTGCTCATTTGGGGTATTATGTTTTCCCTTAAATCACTCAGACAATATTGACATCTCTCCTTTTCTCATCTGGGAGCAAGGACAGTTGTCGCAATAAGAGCTGTGTCCCTCAAGACTGATCAACCCTTCAGGAAGAAGAAAGCACAAAAGTGCCACACTCTTTTCCCATTGCAAGAACTGTGTGTCAGTAAGAATAAGGGATTCATGCCTTCTCTTACCTTCTTATACTTCTGCCAGGTAAAAGTGACTAGACTCCAGCTTGGCTGAAGAACTGTACAACTCAAAAGCCTGGCTATCACCAGAGCACTGGTTATCAGTTTGCAAGATTGCAGCAGGGAATTCCCACTCTGAGAAACTGTGGAGCTTGCAATGACAAAGATCTCTTCAGCTTTCATTTTTCCCCATGGTCAGTGACCAAGCACATGGTGGCCAGGTGGCCTCAAAACAATGCCGCTGTAGAAAAGCAACCTGTAAACAGCATATTATATTTCTTGCAAAATATAATACAACAAACAGAAGATGCTATTCAAAACAGAACTCTATTATTTCAGCAGCAGATGGACAACCAAGAAAATGAGTACTGTAAAATAACTATTTGTATTCTTAACATCACAAAAGCTTGCATTGATATTGTTCATTTTTTGACCTTTGCATGTTCTGTATCTTGGTAATCTTGGTAGCCGGGCAGAGGACACCAGTCCTGCATGGTACTGCATGCTTGAAAACTCTGCATGGTGAGGACTGAAAGACAAGGAAATTAAGAAATCTCACAATCATACAAACTAATTTGCCTCTTTGCTACCAGCAGCATACTGAACCTCTGAACACAAGCAAAATGTCTAAGAAACTATTTTTTTTTTTAATTGCCCACCCTTCCCTTGGTCTCTAGTGATCATTGTTAATTGAAAGTTCAACATATGTTCCCATTAAAGTGTGTTAGGAAATTATATGATCTCCAGCCATCCTCAGTGTGATTTCAGGACTAATTATTGCCAGGACAGTAATTCATTGACTTCAGCAAGGACAGTGTTAGGCCTACACTGACAGTTTTAAAGGAGAAAAACTTGTTGATTACAACTGGCTCCAGACAACAATAGTATCACTTTCTTATATTCAGAGCAGTAAAGAAAATATAAAACAAACAACATAAAACTGATAAAAAAGGGAGTTCATTCTAAGTTCAATTCATTAAGAGTTACAGTTTGATACTGTTGATTTCCCCCGAGTTCAATAAAGACAAACTCACAAAAACAAGAACATAACTATCCTTTCCTGGAAGACATTAATGAAGAAAGGCAATAATGAGATCTGACTTTATCTAATCAGTAAATAGCCCCAGCAATACAACTTCATCTCCTGAAGTCATTAACTGCTGGGAAACATAATATTACGTGTAAAACCTCACAATGTTGCAGTGATAAAAACCATTTTTAAATTAACAGGTTATCAAGGGCAAAGAATCATCTTCACATACACACTTAGCACACTGAGGAGTGGTTTCTGCCTCAGATCAAAATGCCTTCATGGAAATAGCTACAAGCAAGAAGAAGCTCCGAGTTCCCTCTGTCGTCCATGGATACCCTAGTGCCGTTGGAGAAGCTTAGGCAGTGATTCATCTTATCCTTATCTGGTCACTGAGAGATTAGTCCCACTGTCTAATGTAGGTGTCTAGTGTCACTTGAGACACTCCATGGTATCCAAGGCACCCTCACAGGGCTGGCAGAGGTGACACAGGACCCTGAGGATAACCGTGTCTGTCTTAAGCAGAATCTGAAAGCTGACAGGATACCTGCAGGCAACTCAAACACCACTAGGTGCCTAAATTTAGGCCACTGGCCCCCTTTACTGGCCCCCATGAGGACACCTAACTGTAAATGATCAAGTTAAGGTGTCTTATTCTTGAACTCAGTCCCACCAAAGTCAACTGGAAATGCCAGAGGTCAGAAAGTAAATAAATAACGTTAGCAATACCTCATTTCTGAAGGCATAATATTTGATCCTTCATCAGGCTATACGTAAACAAGTAAAATAATTCAGATGCTGTAGTATTTGCAATTATCTTGGTGAGCATCTTTTCCCAGTCACCAAAAAAGCCTCAACAAACCCAACTCTTCACAATCTGCACTAGATGTTTATGATTTGAGAGTAAAGCTGAAAGTGTTATTTTGCCCTTAAGAGCAATTTCTAAAGAGAAAAAAAAAAAAAGCAAATTGATATAACAGAGAAAAGAACTCCAGTTTCAGTAAAATCTTTGAAACTCTTCACTCCTATCAGCAATCTGAATCCACTCACACCTCTGACCGGAAATTCTTAATACCTTTGTGAAAAGAGCAGAATAAATCAGTTCAATTTCCAAAAGATTAATATAAACATAATCTATGGGCATTTTTGGTGGTAGATATCAAATATGATTTGGGTTTGGGAAATTACAGTTGCTTCTAACATCATTGTTTCCTTCAAGCCAAATTGGAAGCAGATTGCAGACATACTTCTACCATTCCTGGTCCACACACACATGAAGGACTAGTACTTTTCATCATAGCATAACACTTCAGAATATGTGGGATTTAAAGATCAAATCTGTGGGTATCCACAGGGTTTGAAAGATACCAGTGTAAATAGTGTTGCAAATAGTCAGCAGAAGCCACCTCTGGTATATGAAGCCCTTGAGTCCCAAGTGAATGGTGCTGGGATGTGTTTCTGAGAGGTGTCACAAAGCCTTCACCTGACATGCTTGACTCCAGGTAACTAATTTTGGCCCTGCTCGAAGACTTAGGGATGCTTCTTGGCTTAGATATTCTTGTATACATTCGAGAACATGGCACAATACTGAAACATGAATGAAACTGTGAAGGCTATCTCAAAGAATCACGTAAGGATTACTAGACCAAAGTTGCCAATATGTTTGAAAAACAGAGACCTTCACTTGGAGAAAATATAGGTCTGACATAAAAGCTCCATCTAAGATATATCATGAATCAGTACTCATGGACAATTAATAAAGTGTGCAATACTTCTTTCCTAGAAATGGAAAATTATATTAAAATAAACATGAATATGCATGAGAAAGTTTTTGCAAATCTAGTAAGCATATATTGCATGGCAAATGACAAAAACGATCTTCAAAGTAAACCCATTCATCTTTAAATTTGATAGCTAGCCTAAGGAATCAGTGTAGAATCAGATATAAATTTAGTGATCATATGGATTCTGTGAGTGAAACATGTTTACAGTTGACATCTTGGAAATACACTTACATGAATTAAAATTTAATATATTATGGAGAATAAAGTCTTTTACACTTTAACAGCCTGGTCCAAACCCTTAGGAAGACAAAAGAAATATTCCCTTTCACTTACATGAGTACTGGACCAGATTGATGCAGAGAAAATAACAGCCCATATGTTTTTGATTCTACTGATCTTTTGGTGGTGAAGAACCTCTTGGACTAAGGAAATACTAGGACACTCAAAAGAGAGCAATCCCTGATTTACTTCATTCTGGGAGGAGACTCTGAACCTGCCCTTGAATGCATGCCTTCTTAACTTCTTAACACATGGCAGTAAAGTAAATCCTGCAGAAAAGCTGCTGAACTTGCACACACTGTAACTTTTAAAGTAAACTTCATGGCTGCCAAAAAGTGCATAAGAAGTCAGAAATAACTTACAATATGGCAGGTGTTACAGTGCAATAAGGGCATGTCTTACATACATTATAAAACACAGACTGAAGTGGTTCCAGGAGTTCCAAGAGTTATGATGATACAGACTGTGATGTTGTTATTTAGATTAAATTCCTCCTACCATGTCTGCAAACTAATCTTTTTCCCTCTATTTGCTCCATTCACCACATTTAGATGCCACCATCTTGGATTTCCTTCTCTGAAAAGGAAATCCCCACTTCTCAGCACAAAACTTGAAAAGTCTTAGAAGGAGTTGCTGAGCCTACATCCTACAGCCAGGTAACCGAAGTGGTGTGGAAATATGACCTGCTCACAACTTTCAAGAGCCTTACAGTGGGTCAAGCTCAGGACCTAAGCCAGCACCATTAATACCTCAAGCAGCAGACAGCAGCAGTTAGTGGGAAAGAGGTCAAAGAAGTGGGGACCATTTGCCAAAGCACCAAAGAATATGTGTCTGTGAAGACACCACTCTTGGAAAAGAGATGTTGGCAGTAGTTCTGTGCATGCTGGTACACCTCCATGACATTGTCGATCCAGAAGGAGATGATGCCTTTTGTCCTGAGAGCAGGATTCTACCTCCCAGTTAACCAGACTTGTCTCCAGTGGGATGCTGTTCCCTGAATAATAAGCCTTGTCTCCCAGTCCACTGAAGCATTGCTCCCACACAGCAACACAAATTCCACCAAGTCAGCATGTCCATGGTGCCTGTGGAAAGCATATCTTTAGGTAGAGCATAAGGTCTGCAATCTCAGAAATCCAGGTTTTGGGGGAACCCTTGAGTCAAATCAGAGGGAATTCACAGCTCTAGGAATTTGACGTTTTGGCCCTTTTGAAAAATCTCACACCAGATCTTACAAAACTGGCAGTATTCACAAGTCTATAAATTAGGACTTCAAGAAGAATTCCTCCAAGAAGTAAACCACAGCCTTTGATTAAACCAAGGCTTCATCCTGTAATAGCTAAAAACCAGAAACTAGGACCACATTGCCTCATCTCTAATGTAAAACAAGAAGAGATTTGGAAACAGCTACAGGCAGGATTTTGCTTCACAGGAGGAAATCCAAGATGGTGGCTGGAAAGTGACAAATTCCTGCTTCTGCTGTTTTATTTCTGCTGAACTCAATGAGGTTGTTTAACTAACCTGGCCTTTGCATGAAGTGAACTCCTGCACCCACACAGCCTCATGTTTTCTGGATCAGTAACACAGATATATTGAGAAACACTCTTCGTTTCAGTTTCCCTAGAAGGGTAGTAAGAATATGGAGAGATAAAGCGAATTTTTTCTTCTTAAGCATAGAAGTAGTATCCAGTTTGTGCAAAATTTATTTTGTTTTCACTTGCTGATAGGAAAACTGTGTACCTTATTCAGATCTGCATAATTGGTTGGTTGGTTCTTTTTAATTTCTCAAGGAAGAAGAACTGTCCCTCCTCCCATCCAACCCCACAAATGAATGCAAAGTAGTTACTACACAAGGCCTGTTTGGGAAGATTATTCCTCATTGGCACCTCTCTTCTCTCAGAGATCTGTTCTATTTTGTCTCTTCTCACACTTTTTTCATGTTTCAATTCAGCACATCACATAACAGCTTAACATAGAGCAGAGACTCTTCTAACATCTAGTGGGCTGCTCCCTTCTCACCCAGCATTTCAGCTTCACTTGGCTTGTGATTGCTAGTAGTTGACTTCCTTACACAGAGATGGACCCTCTTTTGTTCCTTCTATCCTGCCTTCCTTTTTCTAATCCTTCACTGTGCCAAAAAAATTTACTTTGGAAGGTATTTAGAAGCTTTTTGATTTCAGCAATTTTAAAGGTGTCAGGCTGGGACTCTCCCCAAAAACAGCAATAGTTAAGTTAGCTAGCTATCATGTTTTAAATGTTTGTTATAATTTTAAAGAGGTTTTTCCTTTCTTCTGAAATGTGCCAGAAACATGGTGTTTCTGTTCTCTACAGTGGTTGGCCTCACTTTTATTTTCCTGTTTTTAGAGGGAAAAGTGGGTTAGGAAGACAGACAAGAGGCAGAGCAAATAATAAGCACAAATCAAGGACTCTTTCTTTGTTCTTTCCTCAAAAGAATGTCTCATTTGTTTCAGGCTTCATCCTAAGTTATCAAACAAAGTCCCATTCCAGCTGGGCAACAGATATATCTCAAAGTGTGACCACCTGCTCAGCTTACTGGGACTTTATCCTTTACATAGACACTAAGAGGCTAGTGGTTGCTCTGTGTCTGCAAGCAGCTGCATACAGATGGCGATGCACTGAACTCACCCATGAGGGTTTGAACTGCAAAGCGTACTGTAAATCCACTTGGGATTTTAAACACTTTTTTTTTTAATTCCTTCTAATTTTCACTCATGCTTGAAAATTTTTGCCCTTCATGAGCCTCAGAAGTCAAATCGGGCAAGGTACCACTTATTTTTCAACTCCAAGTGACGAAGGGTGGAGAAAGGATTTGTCATCGCACTAAGTTCTGGGAAGAACTTTGGGTCCCAAAGATTTCGCTGTAGTCAGTGGAGAGAGATGGCAACTCCCAGCTCAAATTGCAGGTATGTGAAAGCACTCTTTGGAAAAGCTCTTTTCTCTCTCCATGACTTTGGAAAGAACCCAGGTAATGAAGACAGATATAGATAGAAAACAGCTGTAGAAAAGAAAAGGCTTCTTTTTTTTTCAGATTTTCCTCTTTTTATCAGTCCTTACTGTACGGAGGAAAAGCTTACACACACACACACACACTGTCCTGACTGCACAAACATCAGGAATCATGTCCCACAAATTGTAAAAGACGTCTGTAAGACCTGGAGTCAGGTCAGGACTTAAACGTGCTACAAGTGCATATATATTTATGTTTTACACAGCAAATAAATAAACGCTTGCACAACATCAGGTACATAACTCAGCTCTGCATTCATGTTACCACAGTGCTTTTAGAATAAACTTGTGTCCTTGCACACCAGCCATATGCATGCCAGGAAAACTGACTCGGTTTAGTTTGGTGTAACTTACAATGAACATGTGTTTTGGGAACTATTAGAGGAGGAAGAGAGACTTATATTCCAGGTTAATGCTGGGACTATGTGTCATCTGACTTGGCAGGTCTGGGGCATTAACTGACATTGCATATCAGGTTAGGTTAATAATCCATGACTTGGTTCTGCTTGAGCAGATCTGTGTGCCCAGACTACAGATCAGTGACAAACCTGGAGTCTCAGGGGGAAAGGATTAGTTGCTCAGTCATCAGCAGGATGGCACTTGCACCACAAGATGTTCAGACCTAATGCCTGGATCTGCTGTGAATCACAAGCTACATCTGGAAAGTAGCAACGCAAATCTGTCTCTCCGGGGATGCACACAGCAGTGAACGCAGGCTTGGATGACAACATGACAATACTGGTAACTTGGAAGGGATATTACCAGAATGGGAGAAAAACTTAAAGGATATAAAAATACCTGCCTTTTTTAGCAAGATACTCCAAGAGACTGCGAAGACTTTCCCTCATTCCAAACAAGTTGGGAATTACCTCGTAGGCAAACTGATCAACAAGGGCTCCTTTGCCAAGGTGATAGAGGGACTGCACATCCCCACAGGGGAGAAGGTAAGCTCATAATGAGAGCATAACACGCACTAGGAATCGCAAGTAACTTCACACTAATTTATGGCAGAAAATTTCAGACCATTTAATCTGCAAACCACAATCTACTCAGTGAACTGTCCTCTGAACCTTATTCTCATAAATTAACCTCATAAGTTGAGTTTATTGCTCATGTATAATCAGTCACATCTGTGAATACGTATTTAGTGCAACTATTTTCACAATCATAAAATATAGGCAACAAAGATATCTTCCTACTGAAAGAGAGAAGGATGATGGCATAAAGACAATTTCAAATCTGCTTTCTCTAATAATCTTCATTGAGTAATTAGTGCTGGGTATCTGACCTTTAAAGCTATGGACAAAACTTAGTGAAAAGCCAGACACTCCAATAGCAATCATTTACATGGCAGGACACAGATAAACTCTATTGTCTCTGGCTCAATCAGGCTAAAATAACTTACCACTAGACACGAGTGTGGAAAGGTGGGTTGCTATAAAGTGACTTTCTGAATTTTACTTTTCTTGTGGCTTAACAGCTTCACTGCCCAACTAGCTCCCCAAACCACAGAGAGTCTAATCCCAGCCCACAGCACCCAGTATCCTGAGTGACTTTTAGATTAAGTTGCAGGGCAGCATGTTAGAAAATAGATGTGCTGCCTTTCAGATGCAGTTACCAGTTAAGCATGTAGGGATTTTTTGCATTTCAGAATATTTCGTATGTGCATATTTATTAATGTAATGATAGGGATAGATAAGACAGAGTTCAGCCTTTGTGTTTCGGTCTTCAGGAGAAATAAAAAGTGTATTTTTCCATTACAAATGTCTCCCTCTGTGATACTGATTATCAACACTATGTCAAAAACAGCCTCTCCCATGTCACCTTACCCCACACCCATTTGAAAACTAATCTTGGTTGTTGCCAATTTGCAAGTATCCTGCCATTTAGGTGGCCATAAAAGTCACTGACAAGAGAAGAGCCAAGCAGGATTCCTATGTTTTAAAAAACATGAAGCGTGAACCGCGGATACACCAGATGATTAAGCACCCCAATGTTGTTCAGCTATATGAGACCTTGGAGACTGACAACTCCTATTACATGGTGATGGAGCTGTGCCTCGGCGGTGACCTCCTGGACAGAATTTGTGAGAAAAAGAGGCTGGCAGAATGGGAAGTAAGGAGATACACCCAGCAAATTCTGTCTGCAGTAGAGCACCTGCACTGCCAGGGAATTGTTCACAGGTAAGATGTTTCTCCCCTTTCAAACAGTAAGAAAAAGAAGTGTGCAAGAACACAGAGTGCTCTTCTTCAGAAGAGCATTTCTTTATTTTTCTCTCATTAAAACAGGAATTGCTAAGAAAAAATATGTTCTCTCAACTCATTTTAATAAAGCATTTTATCCTCAGTAGTGGTTTTTTACTGTTATAGGCTGTTATGCACTCCTGGGGTAGAAATGTAACAAAGTCCAGGGATAAGAACTGATGAGCACAAAAAATCAAGGCTTTGCCACAATTATCTCAGAATTAGCTGGTGACAAATGTGTATCTAATTCAAATATTTCAGTATGGCTAAGCATATAAATATTGATTTCCTTTGGTTAGCCACAACATATTGAAATAACCACACATCACTCAGGACTGAAAATTGAGGAATTGCAGCTCACTACTCTGGAAAAGGACATGTCCTGCAGGTCTGAGTCTGAGACAGGTTCCTGGTCTTCCATACTGGCTTTTGCATTTGAAGGACAGATCATAACTTCAGCCACTGCTAGAGGAGCCTCAGCAGCCCACACAAGGAGAGCTGGTATTCCCCCCTTCTAGGGATCTCAGCACATATGCCAAGAGCAGCAGAATAAGACTTCCATTTTAAGTGGAAGAATAGGCTAGAAGCAGTTTTTCCCACCATTTTTCTGTTTTACTTGATGATTCACAGTCAGTCAGATCCTTAACTTTAAATGGTGAATGGATTCAACCAGAAAGTCCCCAGGACCTAACAAGTAATCCAACTGACTGCATCATTACAGAAACCATGAAACAAATAAGCTGTGAATGTGATGGCTCAGCATTTACAAGTGCTTTGTGACTTGAAATACTTGCAACCCAGCACTTCATTATATTGGATTTGTTAATTAAAAAGGAATAGACAGGAAAGAAGTTGACAGTATGTGACCTAGAGAATTTGAACAAACAAACAAAAAAAAAACCCACAAGAAAATAAACCCAAGGGGCTTCACCCCGTTAGTCTAGGCTGACATCCTTGCCTTGCTGGTTCCCTGACTAATCTATTTTACAGCATTTCTTTAGTGCTCATGATCATAACATTTATTTTCTTCCCATGAAAACATTCCTCATTAATTTCTCAAGCCCTCTACCTTTCTTTTTGTTTGGAAACAGCTCTTCACAGTGAGCTAGAGAGTAGCCTGACTTCTTGCCCTACTTCTCTCTTTTTTGTTGGTCATGTTTTGCTGGGAAAGCTTTGCGAGAGAGAAAAATTTTGCTTCGCATCCTGAGACTAACCATGTACAAAATGGCGTGGGCTCCTCTGGTGGCTTGATTTACTATCAAACTGCCCTAACCAAAGCAAAATTCATCCCTGGCTCTCCAGCATTTTGTCACAGGGTTTATGGAGTTGCATGGTCTGGCAGGAGACAAGCCACCTTGCTTGGTCGCAGGTGTAGGTTCAGTCAGCAGTACCTTAATTTGTGACCTGCTGCTGGCTTTGAGATTCAGAGCTGTGTCCTTGACCTCATATGAGAAGCAGGCTGGGAAAATCTGGAAGGGTTTCCCTGCTCAGCTTCAGCTGCAGTGATTTATAACAATTCTCTGCAGAGGTCAAACCAACGAGGATAATTGTGGGTGTATCCTCTTCTGAAAAAAAGGCATCAGTGTTCCCAGAAAGATGAGCACACAAAGAGGAAGGTTACCTCACAAATTCAATCTGATTTTCTCATCTAAGCATGGAGCAAAGCTCAACTCTTTAACATTCCTTTAACACAAGTGGAGGAGGGTTCCCAAGCTGCCTGTTGGGAATAGCTGCTTATCCACAGGGAGAGTCCTGGCAAAATCACACCAGGTATGAGTTCATAAGATGGATAATTGTATGCCAGTGTTTGGGTTTATGCATGGGGGTCCCTTTATTTTACTAAAATGGAGGTGACTGG